>NW_023304480.1:16434-32306 GCF_011077185.1 Oxyura jamaicensis | reverse complement strand
GCCCTCGGACGTGGCAGTGGGGCGGCCCCGGCGGGCGGCACTGCGCCTGCGCGCGACCAGACGCGCGTGGTGGATTCTGACTGGGCCGCGGCCCGGCCCGGAAGCGGAAGCGGCGCTCCCGGCGTGCGCCTCGCCGCCGCCGCAGGGCCCGCGGGCACGTGGCGCCAGGCCCCGGGCGGGCGGCGGGGACGGGGCGGCACGGCACGGCACGGTCCCGGCACCAGGGAGACGCTGGGGTCCCCCGGCCGCGCGCAGAGGGCCCCCCGAGTGCCGCTGATGCCCAGCGGCTTCCCTCACAGCCCGGGCCTGCGGCTGCGGCGGGTCGGCCCCGCGCGGGGCCTTGGGACCCAGGGCCTCGAGTCCCGGCGCCCGGTGGGCCCTGTGCGCCGCGGGGTCCGGGCTGCCGCAGGGCCCAGCGGGGTACGAGGGCCTTTTCCTTCCCCGTCCCCCGAGGGGAGCACGCCCGGCCTTTGGTTGCGGCGTTGGCAGCGGGCGGTTGGCTGAGGGCACCGCCGGCACGTCCTGCACCCGCAGCCACCCGCTGATAAGCGTTGCTGATCAGGGACGGGTGCTGCAGGAGCCGGCCCCACTGCCCGGCCGCACCCTGCTGAGCTGCCAGCATGGCAACTGCTGGCAGAGCGTGGAGTCAGAGAACAGCTGAGTTGGAAGGGACCCGCAGGGATCAGCGAGTCCAAGGAGCAGCCAGATCTGCTCTTTGCTCTCCTTTCTTCCCCTTGTGAGGGCTGGGCCACAGATGCCCAAGGCCAGCAGGGCTGGGAGCAGGGAGCTCCCCAGTTCTCCCATGAGGGCCTGGTTTCTCTGTAGACACTGTGAGCAGTTGCCTTTCTGGGAGCTTTGGCTAGGAACAGAGCTGGGCGCCTTGCACTGGCCCAGGAAGAATCCAGATGAACTGTAGGTGATGAAGGTGCCGTGAATGAAGCAGCCAGCACGCAGCAGCCAACACCTTGAACACGCCACGCAGGGCTGCAGGCACAGGCATGTTGGGCAGCCAGGGTGGGGAATCAGCTGCTGCCAGAAAGAGCTCCTGCATTCACACTTGGCTGCCTTGGCTGGTTCCACAGGAAA
Organism: Oxyura jamaicensis; assembly: GCF_011077185.1. Taxonomy (NCBI): domain Eukaryota; kingdom Metazoa; phylum Chordata; class Aves; order Anseriformes; family Anatidae; genus Oxyura; species Oxyura jamaicensis. Next base: position 31,220 of record NW_023304480.1, on the reverse strand, counting down.
GAAAGTGTTTGGGAGCTGATGCCCTGAGCAAACGGCTCCTACCTGCAAGCAGGGCACTGGGGGATGCTCACTGGTGTAGGGGCTGGGATCTGAGCTGAGGCAGCTCGTGACAAAAGTTTCACATGGTGGTGCCGGAGGCAGGGTTTGCCAGCAGCTGGAGCGGGGTTTGCTGCTGCCAGCAGTTTGTGGGGTTCAAGGCAGCGAGCCGCTGCACTGCCACACGTCAGTGACGCCGGTGGGGCCCATTCGTGAGGCCGGGCTGCCGGTGTTTGCTCAGCAGTGCTGGCAAGGCAGATGGGGCCCTCTGACATCTTGGAGGTGCTGCAGCCCTCTTGTTCTCCTTTTGGGTGCTGGTGGGGATCCTTTCCCCACGAAGTGTGGTGTCCTTACGCCCACCTTCCAGCATTCCAAGAACAGTACGATTCTCTTTAAATCCCTTTAAACACCCCTCTGCTGCTATGGCTACAAAACCCAAAGTTGCACAGGTGGGGCGCTGCCTGGCCTGGCTGTGTACAGGACATTTCCTCTGCCGTCTTATTCCCTGACGGGCCCGTAGCCTGGGACAGAGCAGCCCTTGACTTCCACGCCTAACCAGCCAGCAGTGCAGGGGGTCCAGGTCCATAACGAGGGCTCTTGAGCACCAGCCAGGATTTAATGTCACCTCACCCTTGACCTCAGCTTCCCCAGGCTGCCTTATGAGCAGAGGTGCGTGCACCCTGCCACACCCGGGGACCTGCAGCTCTGCTGCTTCACAGCAGCTGCCCTGTCAAAGAAGGAGCTGCTGCAATGCGAGCAGCCACCAAACTAGAAAAGCAGCCCGGCCCCGCTGTTGTGCAAACGCAGAGCCAAGGTTTACGAGGTGCATCTCCTGGAAAGGGCTGAGGCCTCTGCTTGGAAGCCACCAGCAGGGAGAATCCCGTTGCCCACCCAGCCACCACACCTGCTCAGTGTGACCAGAGCCCTGCCTTGGGTTGTGTGTGCCTGTGCACAGCGGGGGCTCGGCTGCCAGGAGGGAGAGCCTGGCCTGCAGCCCTGTGGCCGGGGCCGTGTCCTGGTGAAAGCTGGGCAATGACTGCTGAACTGCAGCAGCCCCCTGCAGATCCCCCCCAGCCATCACACCCCACCACCCCCATCACAGGACCCATCTGGCAGAAACGCCAACGTCCAGAGTTTGGAAAGACTTGCCAAAGAGCTGGAGATTGCATCAGACAGGATCCAGCCCTGACAGTAACTGCCCGCAGAGCGGCTGTTAGGGGCCTGCACAAGGAGCCTTTGTTCCCTTTATCGGCACATCTGGGCTGGCGCTAACTGACAGCGGAGGGCGACGCCTGGGCTCCCACTGCGCTGCCCCTCCTGTCCCACACCTGGAGGGAGGATGCCACAGCACGTGGCTGGGCACGGTGTGTGGAGTGTGCAGCAGAAGCGAGACCTGACGTGGGCGCAGGCCACACGGGTGCTGACAGCGCTTCCCCACGCGGCTGCAGACGGCTCCTGCCCTGCCGAGCACACATGGCTGGGCCCTGGCGCTCTCCTTTGAGTTCTGAGTTACATCGTCTCCTCCAACTGCAGCCTTGGGCAGCCCTGGCAGCTTTCCGGGGCCAGAAGGAAGGGGCCTTTGCTATCAGCACAGTTGGTCCCGTCTCTAAGGCTTCTGCAGTGCTGTGGATTCTTTGAAGTGTTTCCCAGCTACCCTGTGAAGCTTCTTATACACAGCACAAACACACCGTGTGCTCTGTAAACACCCGCAGGCTCTTATCACGCATCACCTCTCCTGGGTTCTGTTGTCCCTCCAACTGCTTCCCCCCCTTCTCCCGACTGCACGGGAATCTCACCTCGCTGGCGCAGGCAGGATGCCGGCAGGCCAGGGTTCAGAACGCCCTGCTCTCAGCCGGTCGGAGGTGTCCCTTCACTGCCTCAGGCCCATCATTTTCACTCTCTCTCCTTCTCACCCCTCATACTGCAGGCCATAAAGAACAGAGCGAGCAGCAACGTACAGATCTTAAACACAAGCCCCCGAGAGCAGCAAAGGACGCGGCAACGTGGGCTTCTTGCTGGTTCTCCTCTGGCAAGAACTTCCCCAGATCCCGCTGCACAACACAGGCAATCCAAGGATTCTGCTCTTCTCTGCACCACGGCTGTTTGCAGCAATTGGCTCTGGGATAGAAGTTCTGCCGCTTCCCACAGAGACCCAGAACGGATGCAGAACAGAGAGCAGGCAGTCAGTTCAAAGATTTTATTTAACTGTCATAAAAGGAGAAGCAGACGATGATTCCAAACCTGTTAACCTGGGTCTAGGATTTACAGACAATATGCACCAAATCAAATTAACAAAAATCTCTCTAGGGGCAGGGCAAGGGAGAGTTAGAGGCAAAGACGTAGCTACGAGAAAGCCACATGTACTTGGTCCCAGTTCTAATACAACCTCAACGTGGGAAGATCCAAATAAGAGGGCTGCGGAGCTGGAACTTGCCTGCCGTCGGGGGCTCGTGGGCCCCAGAGGCCCCCTTTGCCCCGAGTGCCGTGTCAGCGCCGCCCTGGGTGGCAGGCTGGAGTGCTGCAGGGGGCTGCTGTGGGCACGGGGCAGGGAGTCGAGTGTCAAGGCAATAAATACTGACAGGCCAGGCACAGATTTTAAAGGCAGAACAGATACATAAGGCATTAACCGCTTCTGAATACTTGTCCTTTGCAAGCTCTTTGTTGATCGCATCAGGAGAGCAGCTGCAGAAACAGACTAGTCCATCCTCAGCCCAAAACAGCCGGGAGGGCAGGTGCTGTCCTGGTATTTCAGTGCTTTGCAGCTCCTTTGGCTGCAATTAGAAGTCTGAGGTGATGGCACCACTGGTGACTCCCGCACCCACCTGCCTTGCAACCCCCTCTATGCCCTTGGAGGTACCAGGGCTGCCCAGAGAGTCCGGAGACAAACAGGGACAGGGTTCTGCCAGGCCAGCTCTCTGGACACTGAGAGGGATGGCCTGGGGAAGGGGCGAGATGTCACCCGGGGTGTCACAATGCCCTCCTCTCCGGAGATGTCCAGTCTCGGGTGAAGAATGGACCAGCAGCAAAGCAGGAAGTTGTGAATCTTTCCTAATACCCAAGAGGGGCGTGACCAAGATGAGTGCCATGCCAACAAACAGGGGGAGGGCGGGTGGCATTTAAAAAGTGTAACAAGGGCAGGGCCCCCTCCCTAGAGGATACGTGTTACACATTAAGGCATCATGGTTACAGGGAACATCCACAAATGAAGGTGCCAGTGTCCTCAGGACACTGACTGGGTGGAAGGGGCAGGCTGGACATGATTTTAGCCAACAAATAGATTCAAATAGCTGCCTGGCATCAAAGTTCTTCAGCTACTTGGAGGCAGTAGCTACCCTGAGCTGTGCACAGGAAAGCTAAGCACAGGATCCTACACCGAGTGTAGGAGTCTCCCCTTCAGCACCGACCAGAATAAAGGAAGGTGAGAAGCAGCGAAGCGCCTGGCAAGGGAGCAAACACTCCCACCTCTGTGCTGGAACGGCGCGGCCCTGGGACGAGCAGCTGGAGATCAGATGCAGACAGCACGGTTTGGTCAACAGATTCAGTGATTCTCTGGGGAGGGGGCACATTACAAAACTGAGCGCTCTGGTCAAATTTAACAGGGGATGGAAGGTAAGAGGGTTCCAATGTCAGCACTTTGGTACAGGGAGGGATTTCTACGGTAGCCACTGTCTGATTCACGCTCTCTGGGGATTGGCTTTGGGAAGGGCTAGTCCTTCCAATCCTTCTTGATGGTCAGGTTCCACTCCCAGGACAGGTGGTCAGTCTTATCATCATCTGTGAATTTGGATTTGATGTTGTAGCTGCCCCGGGCCAGCATGCCCTTGGGGGCTTCTTCCATGGGGGTCAGGAACTCGTACTCCTCTGCTCGGGGGCCATAGCTCCCAACCATGTATTCAGTCTTGTCAACTAGGAGAAAGAAAAGGTATATCGGGAAGCTACTTAACAGCTTCCCCTGCATTTGGGGCAAATGAAAGCAGATGAAAGCTCTTACTCCTACAACAATTCACAAACTGTAAAAGCATCTGTAAGAACGTCACCCACAATTAGCAGCGCCATTCGCTCCAGAACCAGCTCTTGCAGGCAGTGACACCCCCACACCAGTACTGCTGTCCGCACATAATCGATCTGTTCACCTCCAAGCTCCAGGACCACAGCCTGCCACCCTACCGCAGGCCTGGAAGCCTTCACGTGCTGCCACTGGCCAAGCGGCACAGACGTGGCCGTGCTTCCCACTGCCTCCTCCCATCATGAGCAGCTGGGGCAGCAAAGCCCCCAAAGTAGTGGAAAGAGCTGGGAGCCTCACACAAAGCAGTACCTGAGCCACAACGAAGCACTTACTTTTCACTCCTTTCCGGAATGTGTGCTGAATATACTTCAACCCTGACACAATCTCCCTGTTAACCTGCAGAGACAAGCAAAGACTGTTGACGACAGATCTCTTCCACACGCTGCCCGCCCCACCCACAGTGGCCTATTTGCTCCATCACAATCGTTTTGGAGCTCAAGTACTCCCTACGCTAGGATTGCAGTAGTCAGATGCTCCCAAGTTCACTGTTGTTCACTTTTCAGATCTGAATCCTTACCCTAAAGGAGATTTTTATCCGGTATTCCACACCCTCCTTCAGCACAAACGCTTGCTTCTTGTAACTCTCCAGGTCACCTACAAAGAAGGGAGATGGTGATTTGGGGTCCCTTTCTCTTATGCTCTGGGATGGATTTAAGTTGCAAAAGGTGATTAGGACAGGATGTGCAGCAGCTGGGGACTGGACCCGTACCGCACGCACAGTGTGCAGTTTATCCTTTTATTTTTGTGTTTCAGGATTCAACTTGTTACACTGCTCGTGCTACCTGAGGTGGGCAAGCAGCACCCTACGAAAGGGAACTACAGGCAGCAATGCAGGTCGTTCGTGGGCGTCGCTTTGTAATGTCTGCCCCAAAGCTGTCACCATCTCGAGGCTGCCATTCGCATCGCTGTGCTGGAGGACAGCTGGCTCCCCCGCCTGGCAGCTCGCACATCCACAAACCAGGGCAGGCAGCGCAGTGGAAGCAGCAAGGCCACTGCTGAGACGGGAGCTCAGACACAAGCCGCCGGGCTTGAAGTGGAAAATCCTCTGTGGCCAGGGCACTGGCTCTGCACCCAGCGAAGGGGCAGGAGGGCTTGCCCACCACACCACCAGTGCTTTGGCAGCACCTTCTGGAAGGCCCCACATTAAAGCAGCTTTGACCTGGAAAAGGGCTGATTTTGGTTCCTAGCTCACCTGTCAGGTCCAGCTCCAGAGGGCCGGGAGCAGTAGCACAGACCAACGTCAGTTTGGTCACCACCACATTTGGAGCGTTAGGGTCTAGAAGACAAAGAAAAAGGCTCTTCAACACCCACCCCTCACACCAACCAACTCATTGTTCCTTCCAAGGCAGTTTTTGAAAAAGCAAGAGAAAGAAGCAGGGGCTCCTTGCTGTGTTCTGCCCAGCCCAGTCTCTCCCTGAGCATCTCCCCCTCAAGGCAGAAGGGGCAACCCCTCCGTCCCTGTGCAGTGTCCCAGGGCTCACCCGCAGTCACGGTGACGGCACCGAGCAGCGCCTCCTTGTACTTGCGCAGGCTCTCATCATCCTTGTCCAGCTCCTGGATCTCCTGGATGCTCTTCTGGGCAGGTGGCTTGTAGTTGACGGAGTGCTCATCCTCCTCGTTCTCAGCTGCAATCTGGGCCAGCTGCTCTGCCGTTGGCTCCTGCTCTGCCATCCTCACACACGCGACTTACACTGAAGGGAGAAGTGAAACTGCAGCTACCCACCAGTGCAGGCTCCTTCCCAAGCGGCACAGCCCGGCAGCACACATCAGCCCTCCCAGCACACATCAGCCCTCCCAGCACACATCAGCCCTCCCAGCACAGCCCCGTTACTCCACAGGCTCCCTCTCACGCTGGGGCCCTTCTCAGGCTGTCCCTGGGGGGACACATCTCTGCCAAGCACCAATACCCCGCAGCCTGGGCAGACTCCTCGGGTAGCTCGGGTCTCACGTTCAGCCCACGCAAAAGAAAACCATCAGCCTCCTCATTTCGTTCATTAAGCTGGAACAGGCAAATACCCCAAGCCACAGAAAAAACAACTCCTCCACAAGAACACCCGGGCGAAGCTTTCCCTCATGATAAACCCGAGCCCAGAGCAAACACAGCCCAGTTCTGCCTCTCTCCAACACGGCTCCAGCTGAGAACAGGCCTCTGCGCCACCACTGCTCCGAGTGCCAGCAGCCCCTGGCTGCTCTCCCTTCCTAAGAAACACCGACTTGTTAAGAAGAGCCAGGTCTTCACCTGCGGCGTTGCACAGGTTGCACGAGGTCAGCCAAGCACCATTCTCTCTTCCCATCTGAGAGGTGACTGACAGCAGCACACAGCTCAGCTGCTCCGTTTCTACCAGCGTGCCTCCCGAACAGGGAGAGAAACCCCCAGCGCTGCCGTTACTCACCCTGCTCAGAGCACGCTTCACAGCGACACCCGGCCGTGCGGGTGCCGGAGCCTGTTGGACTCCAGCCACAGCCTGAGCCTGGCAGCGGCTGGAACTGCGTGGAGCTGCCCCTGCGCTCCTCGATTTTAGCCATAAATATCAGGAGCGTTCTGCCAGGCCGACAGCTCAGGTGGCACCTCGCACATCTCACACACCTCCACCAGAGAGACGACAGCCCCGTCAGCAAACGCGTGGGACAGAGAAGGGAGGGCGGGGGGGGGGGGGGGGGGGGCAACCCCAGCTGCCGGAGCCCCCGGGAGCGGGAGGTGCTGCTGGGGCACTTCTTGCCCGCAGCCAAACCTGGGAACGGTTCCGGAGCCGTCCCGGGCCAGCCATGCACCCCCTGCGGAGGCTGGCACACCTCTTCGGGCAGCCGGCTCGTGAGATGTAACTGCTGTTCCTGGGTGTTAAACGTGACCAAAGTTTACCACCAGGCTCAGGGCGGGGAAGGAGCGACACGTTTGAGATCGTTCCGGGGGCTCTGCGTCTGTGGCTCCGCACCTCCAAACCCCAGCAGCCACCAGTGCTCCCCCCTCACCTCCCAACAAACGGCCGTCCCTCCTGCATGGGCTCCCCAGAGCCTGGCACTTGTTGTCATGGAAATCTGTACTCCAGAGGCCACTCAGCTTATCCCATGTGAACAACTGACTGGATTTCACCCGGGTAAATCCTTATCAAACCCAGTCACTTCCTTTGGGCTCCCTTCCAAAAAAGCTCCCGGCCTTGAAGGCTCCCAGAAGTGTTCAGCAAACACTCGCTCAAGCATTTGTTCCACTGCTTCGTCCCCTTACTTTGCCCTGTGCCTCAGCTCCAAGGCAGGCGTCGCCCCCAGGCCCCAGGCTGTCCCCTCTCCACAGCTGAGGAGCTCCGGGACCTCCTCCAGCGCCCCCAGCTCTCAGGAAACAGCAGCGACCGACTTCCAGCGAGAGCTCTGAAGACCCCAGGGACCCCCAGACTCTCAGGCCAAGCCCTTTCTGAAGGCGTGGTGCAAGGACCAGACGCGCCCCGGAGCTGAGCCACCAGGAGCTCGTTCCGCGGCGCTGCTCCCCCCCCTGCGGCCCCAGCGCTCCCAGGCGTGCGCTGCCTTCAGCTCCCGGGCTGGGCAGAGGCAGAACTCCTGGGGACCGGCCTGGTGAGCACCTGCAGCGGCCGTCGGACAGCTCCCCCGGGACAGCATCAGCTCAGCACGCGGCCTGCAGCGTTGGGCGCTGCCGACTGCTGGCAGCTGAGTTCTGGGCCGCGGCACCCCCCCGGGCCCAGTTAACAAACGCCCTGGTTTGCCTCACCCGACTGCAGAGCCGCCACCCGCTACACACCTCCCTGAGAGGTGATGGGCGCGTTGTCCCCGCACGCCTCCAGCACCCAACCCTCACCTGCTCCTCTGGGGTAAGCTCTCCCACACGGTTTTTTGGCAACCATTGTGCCACAGAGGGCACAAGGAATCAAAAAAATAAATAAAGGCAGCTCTTAGTTGCTTTTCTATGCCTGTAACCTTCACCCTGTGAGCACGAGCCAAAGAAAGCCGTGCACATCGCTGCGCGGGTCGGTGAAGAACCAGCCCAGCCCTCACGGGACCTCAGAAACCATGGCAGTCCTCCGGGGGTGGAAAACGGCTCCTCCAGCTGACACAGAGCCACCGGAAAGGACGAGCAGTATTCCAGGCAGCAGCTCAAGCCAGGACCCAGCTCTGCCAGAAAGCGCTGGAAAAACACCACCGTGCCTCCTGCTCCTGGCCTGCCGGCAGCAGGGCCCGAGCAGGAATGCGGCCCTTCCAGGGCAGCTCCCGGAGCAGGCACACGGCCCCTCTGTGGGGCAGCTCCTCCCGGGAGCCTCCTCCCGGCCTCCCGGCACGTGGCCACTTCCCAAGCCCTGGGCCAGAGAGGAAGGAAGGAGACTCCTGGCGGCACAAGAACCTTTCTGGGGGCCCCAACCTCGCCCTTCAGGCTTCCAGGACAAAGCGTTTATTGCTGCTCCAATCAGTAAAGCAGAGCTTTCCCAGGCGTGTGCCAGAGCAGCCGTCGCAGCGCCAGGCAAAGCAAAGCTCCGGGGCTGGTGGCAGCAGGCTGCGGGCCAAGCACCCCCAGCAGAGAGACCAAAGCACTTCCCTGCCATCTGACATCCGCACTCAGCTGCCTCGAGTCAGCAGTTCCTCCTGGATTTTCTCGGTATTTTTCGTGCAGCGCCCAGGAGCCAGCAGCAGCGAACGCAAGAGCCCCACCTTCTGCCGCACAGAGAAACAGCTCGGGAAATCACTCCGCTTTCAGACAGACAACGGCAAACAGCAGCGTCTGCCCACGCCGGAATCGAGACCCCAGGGCGCCAGCAACGGGAGCTGGTGCTCTGAGGTCGGAGCCTCTTTGGGTGAGCTGTTTCAGATGTCCACGAGGCCACCTCACGGATGTTCGCGCAGCCACGGCCGCGCTGCAGGGCTGATTCAGGCAGTCCCCACCCTTCATTCCCTGTGGGCATGGGACGGCCGCACAGCCACCCGGCAACCCCCTTGGGATCGGATCCAGCCAACAACCATTTCTGCGGGGTTACCTTCCCCGGATCGGTTCGCCGATCTGGTTCGCCACAGGGCTGCACGAGCTGCAGGAACAGGAAGCACCCACTGCTGACACCAGCAGGGCTGCGCGGCCGCCCTGCGCGTGCTGCGGCTCAAGGCACCGGGTCACAGCGGGGCTGGGTGGGCAGGGAGCGGGACGGCCGGCAGCTGGGCCCTGGCCCCTGACACTGCCCCCGGGGCCTCGGGAGCTCAGACCCTGCCGCTGCCTCTCCGAACGAGGCCCCGCCGAGCTCCCGCCTCGCCCCGGGGCTCATCCCCGGCATCAGCTCGGGGGCTGGGCACGCAGAGCTCGGGGCAGTCCTGCCGCCGCCGCGAGGCGTGCTGCAGCCAGCGACGCGGTTCTGGCTTCTGCTCGCGGTGAAGCCCCAGGCTGACACCCGCCGTCTGCCGGCCGGGGCGACGCCGCAGAGAGGAGCTGACCAGCCCACGCTCCCGTAGCGCAGCGGGTCCAAGAGCCCCCCTCAGCCCCAAGCTCGGGAGCTGCGGCGTGCTGGCGCTGAGCACCACGCGGAACGGGCTCCGCTCTGCACCGCTGCGGTGGGAACGCCTCCCCCAGCACAGCCCCGCGGACACCGGGACGCAGCGCCCCCCGGCCGGATCCGGCACCCTCACGGCCGCAGCCCGGGCGCTCGGCGCAGGCGGGGCCCTTCCCCCAACGAGGTCCCGGCTTGCGGTCGGGGGCACGGAACCCGCCGGGCCCGAGCGCAGCCCCTCGGCATCCCGGCGCGGCCGCGAGGGGCCGGGAATGCCGGGAGCCCCGCGGGTGCCCCGGCGCTCAGCGCCTGCAGCCGCGGGGCGGGGCGGGGCCTTGGGCTGCTCCCCGCGACAGGGCCCGGCCCCGGGACGCGGCTTCCTCCCGCCGCGGCCGCAGCCCCGTCAGCGGCGCCCCTGATGGCGGAGCGCTCCCGGCCGGGGTGGGGCGGTACCGGCCAGGAGGGCCGCGGGAGCTTCCCGGGAGCGGAGGCGCCGCCCTTCCCCCCCTCGAAGGTCGTTTGAGGGCGCTCGGGGTCGGGCTCCCCCCTTCCTCTTCCCCTTCCCCCCCCCAGCCGCTCCCGTTCGCACGGCGCCGAGCGGCGGGGCCCAGCCGGGCCGCAGCGGGCAGGATGCAGCCCTGCGCCCCGCACCGCCCCCCCCCCCCCCCCCCCCGCCCCGTACCGGCCCTGCTCGCGCTCCGCGCCGCGCTGACACCACCGCCGGGATCCGCCCAGCCGCCCGCGCACCCCCGCACTTCCGGGCCACGCCCGCCACTTCCCGTTACGCGAGGGCGGGGCCAGCGCCTCGCTTCCGGCCCAGCAGCTGCGCGCCCATTGGCCCGGGCCGTGCGCGCGCGACGGGGGGGGCGGAGCATGGAGAGGTGGCGGGGCATCGGGGGCGGGGCATCGAGGGGCGGGGCATCGCGGCGCGGGCGCGGGAAAGGCGCGCGGGGCGCGGCAGGCAGCAGGGCTCTAGACACGGTTCTAGTTTATTACGGCCGAGGTGAAAAAGCCACCCCGGCCAGCAGGCAACCAGTAAAATGTATCCCAAAATAACTCGGTACAAAACGGGTCTGCTTCGGCATTAAAAAAAACCTTTACACGAGGTTAAAACCTATCCCAACCAAAAGGAAAACGATCCCGTCCTCGGCGGCGGGGCCGGCCGCGGCCCTCCCACGGCACCACGGAGCCGGGCGGCCGCAGCCCCCCCCATGCGCTGCGCCCGCCGCTTAGCTGGTGTCCATCTGCAAGAGAGGAGAGAGGGGCGCTGTCACCACCTGCCGTCACTGCCCCACTGCCACCGGCTCCCCACCATCATCGGCCCCCCACCAGCATCACCAGTTGTCCCGCCCCCAACCACCACGTCCCGACTGGGGCCAGCCTGCCCCCTTGGAAGAATTCGGACAAGCTCCCCGTGTTCCCCATCCTCCTCCTCCACCCAAATCTTTCTCAGACGATTTTGAATCATCCCGGGTTCCAGAGAACACTGCTCCAGAACATCTCCACGCCAATGTTCTCTGGAATTCCTGGAATTCAGCTCACTCCATCCGTACCACTGCCCCAACTGTGTTCCATTCCATCAGCACAGACAGCAAGGTTCAGAGCACACTGGGCGCATGTTTAACCTCGATTCTCTATCAAGATTTTAACCCTGCTGTGGCAGGACATCTGGGCTCATTCCGAACAAACAACGTGCGTTGCTCTGTTCGTCTTGTTCTGCGTTAGGGACCTGCATGCTGGGATCAGTATCACTTTTTCCTCTCTCAGCATCCGAGGCAGTTCCTTCACTTTTTTTCCTTTTGTTTTCCATTTTTCCAGCCCATTCTCTCTCTGGGCATTGTTACACAGCTATCACTCAACCCAGCTGTTTTGGCTACAGACGAGCCTGGCCTACACAGGCCCTAATGACTCTGGGGACGCTGGAAAGGGGCCGTTTCTTATGAGCAGCAGTAGTTCTGGAGAGCTAAGGCAACTAGAGGAACAGGGCAACGCTCAGCTTTAGACGGAAACTATTTCGGCCCAGTAGGCTGAAAGATTTCTCTTTGCAGCCAGCTCTGGGCTGCCCATGTTTCCAAGGAAGAGATGCCGCAGGGCACCTGCGCACAGCGTGCAAGCAGCACTTACCCTGGCATTGTAAGCATCCAGCTGTGCATCTAGTTCTTCTGCAGAGAGCTGCTGTTTGGAAGTTCTCCCAGCTCCTCTGCCTCTCCCTCTGCTCCCGCCACGACTACCTCGCCTGTTGCCTCCTCCACCACCAAATCCTCCTGAACCACCACGGTTTCTGGTCATGCCACCTCTGTTTACACTGCGATTTTTAAAAAGCAACTGTTACAGTGCGTTCTGGTTAACCCACAGGCACTCCGAGTTTGTAGCACAGGAGCCGAATCCACGCTTCCCACACACAGAGAGGCTGGGCCAGCTCGCTCCCCGTGCTGACCCACACAGCAACTCTCACGGCAGCACGGCATCTCACCTCTGTGCCGGTCTCCTCTGTGTGTCGATCTGTGACGTGACCAGCTGTATGTTCATGGGGCGCCCTGGGGAAAAGCAGCCAGTTAACCTGTGAGCGTGACGGGCACACAGATCCCTGCAGCCACGCAGGGAAACACGCCACAGACAGCCGCGTGGACTCACCGTCCAAGGGGACTCCGTTGTACTGCTTCATAGCTTTCAGAGCATCTGCCTTCCTCTCGAAATGCACGTCTGCTGTCCCTAGGCTGCGGCCAGATCTGTCATAGTGCACTGCCGCCTTCTTCAAGGTCCCAAACTCTGCAAACAGTTCCTGAGAAACAGAGAGAGAAGACAGCACACTTCGGTCAGTACACTAACAGCCACAACGCAGTAGAGGCAGACCCCCCATGCACTTGCTGCCAGGAATTACGTGCGCTTTCCGAACTTCCCTGACAACTCAGAGAAGGCACCCATGGAAGACGGGAACTCGGGCTATTAAAAGAGTTTCAGAAAGGAGCCACCGGTGGCAAAAACAAACAGGACTTATTCACCACCTGCAGGGCGCACGTATGGTGTCAACAAAGCAGCCTCAAGGGACGCTGGCCTGTTTCTTTTCCCAGGGACACCACAAGTCTTTTTGTCAAGGCTGAATCAAGAGAGTCAGTGATTTAAGAATTATCCAGACCCTAATCCATTTCTCAGAAGAAGAACAATCTATAGGAATGCAGGGATTTGTAAAATAATCACCATTTCGATGTGCTAGACTCCCCCCCACCTTAAAGCTTTGCTAGACCAGGTGCAATTTAAAACCACAGTCCCTGCCAGAACTTAGGAATATAACCCAAAAACCGAATTTGGGAAGAATCCTCTCCAGAAGTGCTTCTTTCACTATCACAAAGGACAGAAAGAGGCAGCTACGGAGCCACCTGGTTTGTTTCACAGGGCCTACACTTAGCGCATCACCTAGGGATGTATCATACTGCAAGGTCCTGCTACATCCTGAGCTCCAAAAGCTCAAAACCCACAACAGAACTGTCGGGTGTCCGAAGGGGACACCGCAGGCCACCTTTTACATTACACGCTGCAGAGCCTGAATGCCCCTCTGGCTGTCTCGGAATCACTACCCAAGCATTTGAGAAGAGCACTGTAAATATTCTTTCTTTTTGCCAGCCAGCAGCACTTCAGGCAATCTTGCCGGTGAGCTCCTCCCTCGCGTTCGTTTACCGGACAAGAACATCAGCACAGTGCTCAAAATAAGCTCTCAGAACGCGGCACGGGAGGGATGCTGTGCTCCTCGCCCAGACGTGACCCCTCTCGCTGTGCCACGGGAACGCCGGCTCCTCCTGAGCCGCAGCACCGAGCAAAGCGCACCCGAGGCTCCTTCCAGCTCCCTCCGGCCAGCACTCGCTGAGCTGTACCGCCACGTTGGTGACACCATCAGCACAGACACAAAGAAAACAGTCAGCACATCTCAGGCAGGATGAAATTACGGATGGGTAGTAACAGAGGTGCAAACACATCCATCGTTGAACTGACGTGACTCCACAGTCAAACTGAGTGTCACTTGATGTGACTTTACACATCAAACTGAGGTGATTTCACAGATCTGCACTTCCTGTGCGTGGGCCTGACTACAACAGACAGGGAACTTAAACCAAATCCAAACTTACGTGACAAGAAGAAGCATTTTTAAGCACATCACCCAGTAACTAGGTGACCTAAAAAATCTTGCTTCCAATTCTCCCGACATGGACAGATCACCATGTAGAGAAACTGGAATAAATTAACAGATGGAGAAAGCACAGAAGCATTGTGCTCTAATCCCCAGCCCCTGTCCCGATCAGCTCAGAGACAAATCTGAGACAAAGAGCCTGGCAGGTTCTTACCCAAGGCATCGCTGAAAGGAGTGATATAACTGGGACCAGTAACGGGGCTAGGAAATTTAGCTACTGCAAAACAGATAAAGCAATTAAAGAAGTTACAGCACAAGGAAGCAGGCCCTCCCTGACAAATCGGTCTCCTCAGTGTCCCTGGTTGCTGCATCTATGGGAACACCTTGGCACTTAACAAAACGCGACTTTAAAAGAGAAGCTACGCAAACAGGTCCTATAAAAACAGGAAAAGGATGCACGCATACGCATACTGAATTCCTGGAGTTACACGGACCTCGGGAGCTTACAGGGCTCATTCTAAACTCTGCAGTCACCGAAGGACTGAGCCACCAAGCAGCACCTTCCCCCACGCACCGCAGCAGAGCCAGTTACGATGGGATTAACCACAGCTCTGTACAGGGACGGGGCTGTTCTGAGCCGCAGCCACCTCGAAGTCACGGGCAGAGCTGCCCTCAAACACCTGTGGCACAAAACCGGGCAGGGACACGGGGCTGGCCGGGACGGAGCTCCCCCTGCCCGACCCCAACGGGCACCGGGGCCGGGGAAGCTCCCGCCACCACCCCCCGCCCCAGACCGCGGGGCACTGAATGAAACCCCCCACCGACGGCCCCCGAGCACACGTCGCGGCCGTTCCCGGGCCCCTACCTGGATGTCTGCGTCCGAGACGCCGAAGTCGAGGTTGGAGACGAGCAGCTTCCCGCCGGTCTCCACGCCGGCCCCCGCCCCGAAGCCGCTGTCGAAGAGGTCGTGCTGCCACTTCTCGGGGAGCTGCTTCGGCTGCAACGACACCGGCAGCTCGCTGAGCGCCGCCGGGCCCCGCCGCCCGCCGGCAGCGCACAAAGGGCCCGGCCCGCCCCGCCCCCCCGCCCG
>NW_023304480.1:0-16034 GCF_011077185.1 Oxyura jamaicensis | reverse complement strand
CCGCCCCGGCCGCCGCCCCGGCCGGCGCCGCGCTGGCTGCGGTTGAGCTTGATGATGTCGTCCAGGGACATGTCCATCTTGTCGGCCATGATGGCGGCTCCGCTCCGGGGCCCGCACTTCCGGCCGCGCTGCGCCGCCGCCGGAAGCGGAAGAGGCGGGGCCGGCGGGGAAGGCGCGCCGCCGCGCGCGCGTGCGTGCTGGGCCTTGTGGGGCGGCGGGCGGGACTTCCGGCGGCGCGGGAGGCGCGCGGGGCGGAACTTCCGGCGGGGCGGGAGGGGCGCGGGGCGGGACTTCCGGCGGCGCGATGCGGGTGAAGGTGCGGAGCTGGCACGGGGTCGCCTCGTGGCTGTGGGTGGCGAACGACGAAAACTGCGGCATCTGCCGCATGGCCTTCAACGGCTGCTGCCCCGACTGTGAGTGCGGGGGGACCGGGCGGGGGGACCGGGCGGGGGGGGCCGGGGCTGCCGCCGGGCGGGGGCTGACGCCGTGTCCGCGCCGCAGGCAAGGTGCCCGGGGACGACTGCCCGCTGGTGTGGGGGCAGTGCTCGCACTGCTTCCACATGCACTGCATCCTCAAGTGGCTGCACTCGCAGCAGGTGCAGCAGCACTGCCCCATGTGCCGCCAGGAGTGGAAGTTCAAGGAGTGACCGGCGCCGCCCCCGGTAAGCGCGCGGCCGCCGCTCGCCGTCCTCGTGCGCGCCGGAGCCGGGCGGGGGAGAGGGGGAGGGGGAGGCGGGCGAGCGGCCCCTTCCCGCGGGCTGCGCCGCCTGGGGGCGGGCGCGGCGCCCCCCGTCGGGCTATAAAGCGGCGGCGGCGGCGCCCCGCAGCGCTGCGGTCCCGCCGGCACCATGCGCGCCGCCCGCTGCCTGGGGCTGGCGCTGGCGCTGCTCTGCCTCTGCCGCCCCACCGCTCCCTGGTACCGGCAGGCGGCCGGGCCCCGCCACTACTCGGTGGGCAGAGCCTCGGGGCTGCTCTCCGGCCTCCGCCGCTCGCCCTACATCCGGCGCTCCGACGCCGCCGGCACTGCCGAGCGCCGTCCCGGAGTGCTGCCACCCGGCTCGGCCCACCCACCCGTGGTGAGTACCGGGACTGCCGGGGGGCGCTGGGCATGGGGGGTACCGGTGCTGCTCCCCGCGGGGAGCTGGGCATGGGATGTGCTGGGGCTGCCCGGCTGTGGGCACCAGAGCCCTATGCTCCAGCGAGCAGCCAGAGTGGCATTGCCTGCTCGCAGGGCTCCGGGACGCTGGGGCAGCCCGGCTCCCCTGGCAGCACCACGTCCTGGGGCCCCTGGTCCTGTTGATGGTCTCCTCCGCAGGCACCGTGTGTGATGGATGTGGCCCCCGAGCTGCGGAGCTGCCAGGCGCTGCTGGGAGTCCCCGGTACTCTCCAGTGCAAAGCAGATGTGACTTTGTCCCTGGACCCCACGGAGTGTGTGGATGCCTGAGCCAGCACCGGTGGCTCTGCAGTGACAATAAATGCACTTGGACTGGAATGATCTCGTCTGTGTCTGCAGGGAAGGGAGGTGCTGCTGAAAGCCCCTGTAGGGTTGGAGGAACCCACCGGGTCTGGGGCACACAGGGGCTGCCCCACGGGGGGTATATCCGGGGAAGCGGTGCCAGGGGGACAGAGCCAAGCCTGGGGCCCCGTTGCTGAGCTCAGGATGAGGGGACAGCCCAGGGAGAGGGAACCCATCAAAATGGAGCACCAGGTGCTGGAACAGCAACTGACTGTTGGGAAGAGGGGCCCTGAGGTCTGCAGGACGGGCGTGGGGGGTTGCCCATGCCCAGAACAGCCCTGCTCCAAGCACCACTTCTGTATCATCTGCTATGGGCACCTGCAAACAGCTGCTGCAAAGGAGGCATCTCCCCACATCGCTGAGCCCCCCACCTCTCACCCCAGGGTCTGGCTGCCTGAACCCTTCAGGAGCCTTGTCTGGGGCTGAGGGGACGGGGGAGAGGGACTTGGGCTGGGCCAGGACAACCTGCCCAGGGCACTGGTGATGCTGTGGGCTAAGAGGATGAGGACAGCCTAGCTTGGGTATGCATGGAGGCAGCTGGGGCTGAGTACTGAGCCATGGGGACCTGTGGCAGCAGCAACCTGCTGCCTCTGAGGGCTGGTGTTCTCCAGATGCTTGTGACTGCTCAAACCCAGGTGGAAAAATTGCTCATTGATCATGAGCAGCAGTTACCATCCTACTGGAAACTCACAGACAGCCCCATGCTCCTGAGGGCTGTGTGAATGCCTGTCAGCCGTGGCTGCGAGCAGTGGCAGGACTGCGCAAGCAGCAGTGACAGGCGATACAGCCCAAACTACAGCAAGCAGCAGCAGAACCTGACTTGGCTTTGCTGGGTGAGTTACTGCAGCCAGGACATCGCTGTCCTGCCATCCTCCTGAAGGGCCCTGCTGCCCCCATCCCCACGTGCCGCAGGAGGTGCTGGTCCCACCCTGGAGTACCCACGCCATGCTCTGGCAGCAGAACCCCAGTGCAGCACCATCAACACCCCTAGCAAACTGGCCAGCGCAGCTCCAGCCCAGCCTTCCAGGGACCCTGCCTGTCTCAGCCCTGGGTGATGTGAGGAGCACAGCTGCCAGGCCCCGATTGTCGCCTGGGCACGATGCAAGGCTGAGTCCCCTGAGAGCTGTGGGCAGGTGCAGCCCCTCACTGTAAAGGCATCCCCTTTTTATAAAAGCTGCCACCCGTAGCCCTGGTCTCTGCCCTGACGGAGGCTGCCTGCACCATGGCATCCCCCCGAGGTGGGGCCGGCCCTGGGCATAGCACCAGGAGCACAAGTGCTGCTTGTGCTGCTAGGGCACACACGAGGGCAGTGCAGCTCCTGCCACAGGGTGATGACCAGAGCTGCTAGCCTTCTGCACCAGGGTCACCACTGCTCTCATAAGATAAAGCAAGCCTGATTCAAATGTTCCAGCGAGTTAGTTCCCATTAGAGAAACATCAGACACTTGCCTCACATTAGGGGGGGGGGTGCCTCAGGATTAGTGCAGGAGCCAGAGTCTTAATCCATGCTTGGTAAAAGGAGGAGAGCGAGAAGTGAGTCACAAATTTGAAATTCATGCAATTTATTTCCCTATTTTAACTTCCCATTCATTTTTGCCCTCCGGGACTCAAAAGATGTCAGTGAACACAAGGTTGGAAGGAAAAGGGCCCAAAGGCCCTTGAAGAAATCTCATATGCCAAAGTTTTCTGCTCAGAAACAGCAATGAGGACATGCAGAATGGCAGCTCCACCACGCACCACTCACTCATCTGCACAAGTGAAGCTGAAATTTCCAGGCAAAACAGTTACACCAGCAGGCAGGTGCCCAAGTGTTGAGAACGCAAATTAAATAGTTTAGTCATTTTTTAATAACAGCGGTGCTTGTTTTGGTCCCAGAGGCAGCTCATTTACACGCAAATGCTCGGCTCGGGGTAGGTTTGTCACCGTGCAGAGTTGTTTGTTTTTAATGACAATCTCCCCGTCAGTCTCTGGGGGTGGGGAGCTCATGCTGCAGCGGGGCTCTTTGTGCTCTTGCCCACTAGCAGAGCCCGGGACAGGGCTCAGCCCAGCCCCACAGCCCACGAGGGCAATGGAGGATCTCAGCCAGCGATAACCTGGCCTCCACTCTGACAAGAAGCGGCAGCGGTGGCTACCTCCAGTCAGGAAGAAAAAAGCTCTGGCTGGAGAGCAGCAGGGGACAGCCCTGGGGGAAGCAGCCGGAGCTGGAGGGGCCTCAGCAGCCAGGGCTGGCCTGGCCCGCAGGGAGCAGACACCCCTGTCCTTGTCCCCCTGTCTCCAGCCAGGACCAGGGCCCAGCAACAGGCTTTCCACCACAGCCACGACCCTGCTGCCAGCCAGCAAGGGTGGTATTTTTCTAGACAAAACATCTCCCCAAAAATGGCAGGTGGAATCGGGGGTTGTTCCTACACCTCCCCAGGGCTGCCCTCAACCTCCCTCCAGGTGCAGAGCTGCTCTGGAGAAAAGCTTTCTGCCAAACAGCACAACCACTGGAGAAAAGCCCTCCCTGCTCCTCCCGGACAAGCACCAGCATGACCACACAGAGCAGCATGGAGCTGGTGGCCCTGTCTCAGCCCCCTGCATCCCCCACAGCAGGAGCATCCGCAACCCCACAGCGGTTTTGGGACAGGACAGGAGGCTTCAAGTTCTCCAGTTCCCCCTCCTGCCCCAAGGCTGGGAGCATTCCCACGCAGGTGGGTGGGTTGACTCCTGGTAGCACCTTGTCACAAATGACACATTCATTACAAGATGCCAATATGCAAAGACGGGATCTAGGATTAGCAATTGCACAGACATGAGATGCTGAGGCTCTGTGGCAGATCTGTGCACACTGCAGCCCTTCTGCAGGCAGGACAGAGCCACCAGGGCTGTTCATAGCCACTGCTTTAGCATTGCAACTCACCAAGTTACCAGCAGAATCCTAACTCCACACCCACCTCGTTTGTGTGACTGCATGACTGCCAAACTGCCAAGACACCTTTCCAGATCAAGCTGTGCTGCAATGCCAAAGTCCAGAAAGCAGAAAAACCTAGAACAGCATAGCAAAGATCCCCTCACCTGGCCTAGTTCATTTTTTGAGTGAATTCAGCAAAAATCTCTTCACATGAAAAAAAAAAAAAAAAAAAAAGGGCTTCTAGCAAGAGTGATCTCTAACCCTTGTACCAGAAGAAATTTAAGATTTCCACAGAGCTCAGGTAGAGCTGCCCACAGCAAAGTTTGTCTTTATGCCTGCAGTGAACTCTTGTCCATTCTTGACATAGCTTCCAGGGAAAAGCCTCTGTAGAAGTCTCCACCCAAAGGCCTGAAACCCTTCTGGCACCTGGACTTGAGGCCTGAAGAGACCAACAGACAACTCATCAACATTTTATTAATGATCAGCAACAGAAGTTTACAACAGAGAGGACAAAAAATCAGCTTGGAAGGACTGTACAGCACAGTGCAGGGAGTGGCTGAGACACCCAGCAGAGCACCCTGGAATGTACGAGGCAGAGAAGGGCTCAGCCCAGCACCTGGCTCTTCCCAGACTCATCCCCTCAGGCCCTGCAGGTTCCCGCAGGAGTTAAACATGCTACACTTCAACCCTAAGAAAACAGTCATGAAATTCCAGTTCACAAGGTCACTTCTCTTGGTAACATCTGTCAGGCACAAGGTAGACTCTAGCATCAACAGCAAGCAGAGCTCTGAGCTTGGTTCACAAGGAGCGCCGAGTCCTGCGCATCTTGTAGCGGGTGGAGCCAGTATTCTCATGCCTTGTGCAGAGAAATTCCTCAAACGCACCAGGGAACACATTAGACCTGAGGGTCTCTGCCACGAGCCTCACAACCCACAGCAGATGCTGAGCTGCTGCCTGTCACTGGGGAAGTGAATGATTCATTGGCAACAGTCACAGCTGGAGGAAGGCTTTATCCAATTAGACCATAAGTAGCTTTCGATCTGGTATTTGTGCAGAGGCAGCAGCTGAGAAGCACCACCACCAGCAATCTCAGAGCACAGGGCACAGTCAGCACCGCCAGCAGCAGGCACACTGTTTGGCCTAGCATCCCTACCCAAAAAGCTCACAGAGGAATTGCTGGCCGCCCTTTCTTGCAGGGAGGCTGTTCCCTCCAGTCTGTCAAGCAGCCCACACAACCACCTGAAGGGGTGTTCTGAAATGCAGACTCCAGTCAGGACAGCAGAATGTGAAAGGAGGCAGAAAGGGCCCAGGCAGCTGCTTCATTTCCCACCTTGTAAAAGCCAGAAATGGCAGAAAGTAAAAGCACATCAACATGTTAAAACATTAGTTATAATTAAAACCATTTTTTTTTTTTAATCTTCTCCTGGGAAAGGGAATGGGGGCTGATTAATGGAGGAAAAACTAGGCAGCAGGATCCCAACTCATTATGTCTGCATAATTAGTGCAGGAGGAGCTAGGACAGCTAGGCTAGCACATCCTGTGCACACCAGCAGCAGTGTCCTTGTTCAGGGTCCTCTCTAGAAGAGCTCTGCTCCTCCAGAAGAGGGCGAGGCTGCAGCATTCTGCGACCCAAGCATCAGCTCTGCTGGTCTAGTGCTTCTCTTCCAGTCTCTTCATGGCCTCCAATACTGCCAGCTCTTTTGCTTCCTTCTTCTGGTTCCTAGCTTCAAACTCCAGCCTGCATCAATCATAAAACACCATGAAAGTCTTACCCATTCCTCTCTCTAGGAGACTAAAACCCTCTGGAACAGGGGAGCACCACCTCCTCCTATGTTGTTTTGTTACAAGAGTATTTCAGAAGCTTCACCATTAACCTCCCACCCTCCTCTTTGAGAGGGCCAGCACCCAGAGCTTCCCCCAGGTGTCACAATCACTTCTCTCTGAAGTCCTAGGCTCCCACACTGGTCAAACAACAATTCTCCCTCTGAAGATGCTGCTGCTGTTCCATGCTTGGTCTGTCCCAGGACAGACTTAGCGCTTAGTGCTGCAATACCAAATTCAAATTGACAACTGACCTGAGCTGGGGTCACTGAAGGTGAAAGGCTTAAAAGAAAAAAGCGCTGAAAGAAATAGCATGCTAAATCCTCAAGAATACAGCAAGGAATTTTTTTCATTGATAGCAAAGGAGGAAAAATAATAAATCATGCTGTGAAGCACATTCTAACGTAGTATAGTTTACCTATTCCTTTTCCTGTATAGTCAGGTAAAACCACATTTCAGCAGCCTGCCCAAAGTTCCAGAACAAAGCTTTGGAAGATGAAGGAGCAGTTCACCGTTTCCCTCCTCTGTGCCCTCAGATATCCCTTCCCTTCCTGTTTGATCCCATTAATCAGGCCTCAGACAAGCTGGACTGAACAGCATGCAACAGAACTAGGGGATGGAGAAAGCTAACCTGTTCTTGATGATTCTTTGCACAATTAAATCTGTGGTGAGATTGCTGCCACTGTCCACCAGCTGGAAAATGCCACGTCTCTTCGGTTCCTGTGAACAAACAAAGCAGACTTATCTGCAAAAAATATGAAGGACCTCTGGATTTACAGCTCAGTAAAGGAAAGCTGAGCAGAAATCATGGCAGGTCCTGTGGGCATCCAGCCAGGCATGACACAAAATCATCTCCTAAGAAGCTGAATAAAAGCAAACACTGACAAAAGCGAAGCTTCACGTATATGGGAGCTGAGCGAGGGATTTGCATAGAGCAAAGATGACAGGATTTCTCATTCTGCCGTGAAGGCATCAGAAAAAGGCAAAACAAAACTGACTAGAAGAACAGAGTTGTGAATGATTTATAGGCTCTGCTCCAAGTAGCTACCCGAGGGGTTGATAAAAAAAACAGAATCACCTGACAAGACTTGCTTGGGTAGCATCCACTGCAATACTCTGTATCCTAACTCTCAGCCCAGGAGCATGAATGAAGCCATGCTGTATCTGTCACAAATGCTGGCAAAAAAAGCACAGATGGCAGCAGCTAGCATCTTACCTCATATGGATCAGAACCATCCTTGTCTGACACCACCTCTGTCATTCCATGACATACAAGTGTTACCTAGAGAAGAGCACAAAGTCAACAACACAATCACATTCCCTGTCACCACCTGGAGGGACTTTCCCACTGCACTCACTGCAGTATAGGCAGGAGATCAGGAAGCCAACCCTGGTGTACCAGGCTTGGCAATTCATTCAGTGTTCCCTGTAATTATGCTGAGCAGGACCACCTCTCTGCTATATTGTTGTGTTTTCCATCACTTTAGCTTTTTAAGCACATCAAAAGCCAGCATCTTCACATACATCCATACACAAAGACTCTCACCCTGAAGTGATCCAGCAGATCAGCAGTGACAGCATATGGGGCTCCAATCACCACTTCTGAGACATACTAGAAAAGAAAACAAGAAACCAGATTTTTTTTTTTTTTTTAAAAAAAAAAAAAAGCCACAACAGAGACCAGCCTATCTCCTACATGGACTTGAGCAGGCCACCTGATTATAGATTTAGGAACTCAAACAAGGGAAATAGGAAAGCAAATTGGCTGGGGCTTTGAACAGCCTTGTCTAGCAGAAGGTGTCCCTGCCCATGGCAAGGGGTTGGAACTATACAGTCTTGAAGGTCCCTTCTAGCCCAAACCATTCTATGATTCTATGATCTTTTTGTTCCACTAAAGATTGTGCCTTCTCGTAGGGTGTATACAATAAATCCCAAAATTAATTGCTCAGAACATGTATCTCTGGGTCTCCCTACATTTCTTTCCCAGGAAGTTTTTAACCTGCTACAGAAAGTAGACAGTTTTCTGCAAGAACACAGTTGTCTTTGCATAGAGCAGAGCAGCACTCTGCCTTTTTACTGCTGGTGGAAGAGATGAGTGGGTGCAATGGCTCAGATTAACCAAGACGACAGATAAGCCTAGTGATCCCTCACAGGAGCACGCAAGCACCTCTGGTAGCCTGAAGTGATTGGTCTTATCTTTGCTTTCTCAATGAATACTAAAGATCTTGTGCAAGGTTGTTAGCTCTGGGTGAACAACATCAGCTCCTAGGTAATTTCTGGAACAGTGCAAGGTGAAAGAGCTGTAGGCACTTACCCTACACGCCAAGACACTGAGCGTTCTCTCATGGATGTTCATGATGGGATAATTCTTCCCTTTGTAACGATTTACTTCCTAAGGCAAACCATCAGTCACAATTAGAAGAAACACAAAGCAGTCCCCTTCCTTCTCACTTTCTCCCAGTATGAAAAGCCTGTATTGGCCAATATACAACCCTTTCTTGTCTTCCAGAGCACAGCCTGCTTGTTTCAGAAAGAACACGTGCCAAGCTGCTCCATCTCTGAGCATTATATACAGACCTGGTCAAAGTGCAACCCAGCGATGATGTAGGGTCTCTCTGCCAGCTGGTGAACCTTCTCCAAGAAATCTACGTGCCCAATATCTGCAGACCTGTTTAAGGTATTGAAGCTAACATGGAAAATGGAGAAAGGAAGCCAGAAACAGATGTACCAGGAAAGCACAGCAGGAGATAGTAATCCCAAGGATTTTATTTCTGTATTGCTTTTTGCCTATGTGCTAGGAACAGTTCCCTTCTTCCTCCTCGGGCCCTCAGGCTCTGGACAAAAGCCAGGCATCTCTTCAGTTCCACCTTACATGGACTCAACTTTATCCAGAATTTCTGCCCACTTTGGGTATTCTGGCACAATGCCTCCAAGACTGTCCTGGGGAGGAATACCCTATGCTTTCTAGCAGCAGTCACTTGGTCTATGACAGCCAGACCTCAAGAAGGACGAGCACGTGATCGGTAGAGCATGGAGAGTATCCAACTATTCTGAAATCCTTTAACAGCCACAAGTCTCTCTAGAGAGTAGTCGTAACTCCTTGTTCTGTGCACTGTGACTAAGAAACTAATTAGAAACTCCTGCCTTCTCCCTCACCCACATACTTAAAAAACAAAACAAAACAAAAACTAAGTAAATATCCTAGCCTGGTGCCTTAAAACACAAGAACAAGCAGACCAACACTGTTCTCATGACAAAACAGTCAAGGATACGGAACAGGTCAAAGGCTCCAGCCACATAGATTATAGTGTCTCCTGGCTCTGGTTCCTTTCCTGATGCAAACTGGATGATCTTCTGAGATGTCTGCAGGAACTGTGATACGCCAGTCCAGGGACTATGACCTTTTGGTCCCTAGGAAAACACACACCACACACATTTCCTTTTCAAGCTCCAAGAGGAGATTTGGACCACACACATACAGTGCCAGAATACAGCTGTAGGCAGGATTGCATCTTAATTTGCTAACAAGTATTGCAGCTCTTAGCAGCTTGCACTTTCTACATGCCTGGCAGCAAATGTTTCTGCAATCTCACAGTAGTCTTTTTCACTCAGTCAAACACAACTTAAACCATCCCCTCAATAGCCAGCTAAGGAGATGCTGAGAAGAAAGCTTAGGAAGGAAGAAGGCAACAGGGCAGTCCAGGATTTCCAGGAGAGGCAGAACTTACTAACAGCAGAGATACACAATGCACAACCTACCTATATCCTCTTAGGCATACAATCTTTTTCAAGCTGCAAGGCAGCCTACCCTATCACCTGGTTGAGTGATATGCTAAACTGGTATCACCCAGAACTCAGCAAGGGCCAAATATCCCAGCTGCAGTTAAGCTGAAGATGGAGCTTGAGCCCCACCGCATGGCAGTTCTGGAAGGAGCCACCAGGTCACTGGCCCTGGCATCTGCTTTGCTCCCCTAACGTTAGAAACAATAAAAGACGCAACAAAGACAATTCAGCTAAGGCCAGGGCAAGCCACACAAACAACAGTATACAGAAGGGAGTATGCTGCTGGCGGGGGTCATGCAAAGTACTTAGTGCCCAGATATCTTTCCCTAGATCCAAGAACCAGGAAACAGACACATTAGAGCAACAGGCCTGATAAAACCTTCTCCAAAATAAACAAACAAAAACACCCAACAACATGGTGGAGAACAATTCAGCCTGGTCAGCAAAACCCCAGTGAGTAAAATACTTACTCAAGCTGTAGGGCCAGGTGGTTGTTAATGAGGGACAAGCTAATACCCAGAAGAAAATAAATAAATACATAAATACATAAGCTGATAGCTCTTTAGAGGCAGCCCAAGACATGAGCTGAACATGACAGCAGAGTGCCCCAGGAGGAACGCTCTGCTGTCTGAAGACCAGGCAACTGAATTATTTGCAGTATGGAATGCTAGTTATGTCCCTGCTACATAAATGCTTCCCAGACCTAATGCAACACCTTTTAAAACATAAGCACCAAAAGGAGCATCGCTAGAAGCTGCCCCTAGGCTGCAACTCTGGGCACCAGCATCCCAAAGGAAGTGGCAATAAAGAATTTACAAGCAAGCCAAACAAACAGCAACAGCTCAACAAGTGCAGCAGCACTTTGGTGCCGCTAACATACTGTTCACACCACCAGTACTGCTGATCCTGTGCAGCCACACCTGCCCATTTCACTGTCTACAGCAAGTGGCAAACATTTACTGAGGTTACTACTAAACGTGGGGGGAAAAAACAAGCCTGCAATACAGGCCAGAAAGCACATTTGGAATCCTTCTTGTGACAATAACCAGACGTCTGAGGCTAGAACTCACATTACCTTCCCAAAGTTGTCAGTGTGCTTCCGATAGTCTAGGTCCTCATCCTGAAGGGAGATAAAGAATCAAAATGTTTAAGCACTCACATAGCTCATCCAACCAAAAATATGCATGTGTGTGGCAGAAGTGCTGGGAAGTCCAGGTTTAGACTGCACATCATCAATCACTGGCACTAAATGCTGACAAAGTAGTTAATATCTAAACCAGAATCACGTCCCAGCTGGAGTCAGATGAAACTTCCTTATCTGACCTCGGCCTGGCATCACACAGTGACAGCGGTTCTTGTTCTTGCACAACCTGCACAGCTGATAGCATTGCACACCTATGTCCTCTCTCACCTATGCAAGTCCCCAATAGGGCAGTGTCCTGACTTCTTCCAAAGACACTCCACTAGAGATGGGCTCAGATCTGTGCAGACAGCTAGCGATGCTGTGTCAAATCTTGATGTGAACTTACATATTACTGCTAAGCCAATCTAACAGCTCAGCACAATGAAAGATCTCCCTCTACCGCCAAATTCTCTTGTTCCTCCATTGTCTCGTCCCTGCTATTATCTCAGCAATTCCATTCAATATATTGCTTGTTTACGGAGTCAATTTAACTCATTGACCAACAGAACACTACTTCCTTTTTTTTTGCTTTGGTTAGGTTAGCTATTTATCACATAGTGAGCTGAGGAGACTAGAGAAAGGTCTGATAAGCCTCAGAGACAGCAGAAGGCAAAAGCATACAGCTCAGTTAGAAGGAAGAAGAATTTCCAATTCTGGCAGCACTGGGCTGCTAAATCAATGGGGCTGCACAATGTAATTCCACACTCAGAGAAGCTGTAGACTAGCCTGCCTTTCCAATAATGTTCCTGAAGCTCACACCAATCATGATGGATCAAAGCTTTTAATCCCCATACACCTTTTTGAAAGCAGCATGGGCTCTGCACTGTGATCTCAGACAGGCTTAAGCAAATATAAACAGGGTGTTTTGTTGTCACCGCCCATAATCAGTTTGCCAGTTCTCCACGCACCTCAGAGACAGACCCAGGAGCTCCACCACCATTTTGGGACAGCAAAAGGGAAGAGCTGGCACATGCCCTAGACTCCAAACTCCCACCCAAAGCCCTGTGACTCACTATGTTGCTGTGGTGAGCCTTAGTCATGAGCAGCATGCGGCCAACAAGGTCAGTAGTGGACACACCTTGGGTGCGTTTGCATTCCCTGCAGGGAGACAAGCAAAGGATAAAGCAGAAGCCATAGAAGCATATGCCTCTCTCTCTTCCCACCGTTATCACTGGTACATGTGTAAAACCTTGTAAATGCAAACCAGGGAAAGTCTTCCTACTATCTGCCCTTGATATAAAGTATACCACTTGCCTGCTAAGCTTCTGCATCTTCTTCACACAACAGCGACCAATTCTATGAGGAAAACTTACCTTGCACGGAATTCCCAACAGAACTAACTCCCAGTGAGGCTTCAAGACTAGAACCAGCATATATTATGAACAGGAAGCCCCTACCACTCAGCTGCTAGTCTGCATCACCTTCTGGAAACCAAAATGCCTGGAGCAGCTAAAGCTCTGACACACTTAATAATAAAATTAAAGTGTGACCTGTAGACAGCTGTGTTTCATCTGATTTTCCTTCAGGACAGGAACTCTCAGAAACTCTGCCCAAAACAGTGTCAGAGCCTAAGGAGAAACGTTACCTGTATCGCCCAGCTGTCTTCACTTCCTCATAGGTGTCCTTACCATCTATCGTTAAGGTGATGTCATCTGCAGAAAGAGAAAAGCCTCAAAACCGCACTCCAAGCCTTCCTGCACAAGAGTTGTTAGAATTACAGCAACAGCTGAATACGTCCAGCACGTAAACCAGACTGTGTTTCCTGCAATCTGAATCACAGTGCATACACATGTAATACATCCTGCATCCCATGGATATATCGTGGGATTGCAAGACTAATCTATCTGTAGAGACAAGCGTATTCCTGGGTGCTAAAGGCCATTAGCCATCTCACCAATTGTTTTTTAAGATACTCCAGAAAATCTGAGCTTGCTGCCCTGGTAGCAGTTCCAAGAGTAGACACAACTGAATTGTTGTCTGGATGACCATAAACAGCTACAATTATTCCCAGTGTTAAAAAGCACCTTAATTTCTCTAGCACTACTTTTAGCTGTTCATATTATGGCTTCCCCCAAAAATTAAACAGTCCTTCAACACCCAATTCTTCCCCTCAGTGATGGCACTTCTACCATGATATTAATATACCCCTTGAACTCCTATAGAGTTAACTCTGGTTCACCTTTGGCATGGTTGCTGACTCATTGTACAAAAACACCTGCTTTTAGTGACAGTTTAAAATCTTCAGCAGCAAAAACCTAAGCTGGCTTTCGATTGGCATAATACCCTGTTTACAGTGCAGGCTTTGGTAACACACATGTACTCTTATAAAGTTTCAGTGGCATTCTCAGAAAAGCTGATGAGTTCTAAAACTCCACACCCCTACCTCAGGGCACAGGGACAGGAGAAGAGAACATACTGCAGTTACAACACTGTGTGCCAGAAGAGAGGTAGAAACAGCAGGTTTGCTATCTGCCACTTTCCCAGCTAAGCCCAGCTATTTCTAAACTTATCTTCTGCATAAACACAGCCTGGGAAATCTGCAGCATCTAAGAGTATTATTCAGGTAGAAGTACTGAATTATTTGACAAAAGAGATAAAGGCAAGGAAACTGGAGCAAAGGCCACAAGCACCTCTCTGGTGCCGTAATCCCTCACCAAGTCCAGTAAGGGGTCACATACCCCAAACACACTTTCGGGACAAGCAATTAAGTTAGCAAGGAATGTGATAATTACCCTGTCCACGTGAAAAAAGCGTATCTATCTAATTGAACATTAACAATTTATTTACATTAAACAAAATACTTGTCTTATCAATAGTAGATGGCTGGGATCAAATGAAAAAGGAAAAGTGAAAAACTGCAAAGACTATTGCAGATTCAATTAACAAAATTACCCCCCCTTCATAGGGGTAGGGAGGAGGGGCCAAAACTGAATGAACATGAGACGTAGTCCAAGGAAGGGACAGAGTACAAAACCAAGAATGTTTCATCAGAACACTGTTTCTCTTCAGTGACTGCAAACTGAAGAATGCTCATAATAAGAACCAAGTCTCTGACCACAGTCAGCTAAGCACTTTAACAGCTTATCAGCTAGATAGAGACAGAAGCTTTTCAGATCTGATCTCATCCCAGGATAAGCAGATATAAACATGATTGTGTTTTTGCACACTAAACTTCAGTGTTTTTCAATGTTTAGGTTGTATAAATGACTATTTTTCCCATGCACAATTTTTTTCTTGTGTTAAGGGCAATCTCAGGGTAATTGTCAGACAACACATTTCATCTTTGTAAGTGAAAGGGATGCTTAAACCAAGGAATCTGACCACTCTCACAGTACCTAGCACAAACACGTTTCCCTGAAATACCTGAACACCTGAGTAGCTACATTGACTAGTGCAGGCACTGGCAACCCAGAAAGCTGTACAAATGAGGTGTCCTCTGAGCCAGAAAGTTCCTTGTTTTGCAGCAGGAAAAACAAGAGCATGCAAGCCCTGGAGGTCCCTTGTTAATACAACTGTCACCTCAGAACACCACTCACCACCATGCACACAGAAGTCACAGTTATACTTGTCCAAGGTTTCCAGTGTGGTGACATAGGGAGCTCCTGGAGCAATCTCATCCACCCACTTGATGGCTTGCACCATTTTGTACCTCTCCTCTTGTGTAAAGACAGGTGGGCCCTTGTGCTTGGCAATTTCTTCTGCGTGAGAAAGAGAAAAATCCAGTTAGAAGCGTTTGAGCTAAACTCAGCTTGAAATTGGTTTGCAGCAGGGAAGGAAGTCCCAGGTAGGTCAGGAAATTTTTAATTCAGTCTCCTTTTTAAGCATGCAGCAAAGGCCTTAGAATTCACTCTGAAGGCAAAGGGTATCTGTGACTCCCCGTACCTTATACTTCTTCCTGAGGAGATTACCGAGGCCTTCTGGCAGCCCCCTAGGGTAACATCTCCTCTTAAACAGTAACTTCAAGCTATGTTGGTTTACGCTAGAAAATACGCATCCATAAATCAATTCAAAACCAATCTTTACAAGCAAGAATTAATGTGTAGCACTTAACTCTCACGTGGGCTTGAAATAAGCTTTCATCAGAGTAATTTGGTTTGGAATACCAGTTCTGCAGTTTGCACCTGCAACACCAGATTGATTTTCAACTGGTTCTATTGCTTTGCAGAACAGAACACAGATCACTCCTCAAAAGGAAGCCTGCAAGCTCTGAACTACACAACCATCGCTGAGGAAAAAGTGAGGATAATTCCACTGCCTCACCCAGGGAAGAAATGCTTTTTCTGTTGGTAGCTGCTGCTCCTTGAAGACATGTAGGAAGAAAGCTGCTTTGTATCAGGATCTCCACTCTCTCAGGGCTAAAGTTGCAGGGCGATTTGAGAAGCAGCACGAGGTGAAAAGCCGAGAAAACCTCTTACCATCTGTGTGGACTCCAACAATCAGATAATCTCCCATAGCCCGAGCCTGGCGCAGCTGATTGGAGTGGCCATAGTGCACCATGTCATAGCTAGAAAGACAAAGGCCCTGCTTAAGGCCGGGGCACAAGGACACGCTCAGCTGGGGAGCTGCAGCCGGTGACCTTCCCCTTTGCCACCGGGCGATCCTCGCCACGGGCTCGAAGGCTCAAGGTCTCGCTCCTACCTGCCGCGATTGACGCGCCCGCGGCCGGTTCCTCACAGGAAGCCGGGGCAGCGCCCTCAGCCTGCCGGGGGGTGCCCGGCCGCAGGCTGCTCCCGCGGGGGGGCCGGGCCGGGGCCCCGGGCTGCCCGCGACCGCCACCGGGACGGCCCGGGCGGCCCCGCCGGCAGCGCGGGCACGGGACGGGGCTGGGCAGCGTTGAGCCTT
>NC_048910.1:12419572-12583665 GCF_011077185.1 Oxyura jamaicensis | reverse complement strand
GACCTGCTTTGCTCCTATTCTAAACACAATCACAGCCCACCTTGCCTCCACAATCACAGCCCACAGCCACCACCTTTCAGCCCCAACGTGCCTTTGGGAACTGCTGGAAAGGAGGCTTCATCCTCAGCGAGGCGTGCTCAGCCTACACGGGATGGGCTTCAGGCACATCTCCACCTGCAGAAACAGACCACCATCAGGAACTGCAACGCCAGACATCCTTTTTCCTCTACAACACCTTTCTCAGGAACAAAACAGCATTCAAGTGATGTGCTTTGCTCCAATGCTAAAGACTGATGTTACAGCCCACCTTGCCTGTGGCACCTGATAACCAGAAGAGAAAGCAACCGCAGCGCTTGGAAACCATCACTGCATGTGCTGCTCCTTGTCGCTCTCCAGCCTTATCTCAAATCCTCAGCCATTTCTGTGGAGAGCTAGCCATGGCACCTGCAAAGCAAGACAGAGACACTCCTTAGTCACCTCGCGCTACTTGGCTATTGCACTCCAACCAAGCTCATGACCAGCCCCCTTCTCGTGCTGCTCTTCAGGGTGCAGTTTGGTCCTTTGAGACTGTGTGAGACACCTGCAAAAGAAGAAAAGCATAGGGTGAGGCAGAATCAAAAGCTACAGAACAGCTAGGATAGTTACTTTCATCTGCTGCCTTACCTCTGCCCGCTCACCTGCCCCTAAGGCAGATGCTTCCATCTGCCCTCTTAAGCCAGCTACACCACCTCGAAAAGAGAAAGAGGGGACACTTAGAATGACAGGGAGAACCACAACTCAAAAATAACTGCTTCATCACTCACCTTGCCAGAGGCAGCTCTGGCTGTGACGTCCTAGGTTGTAGGCTGTGTTTCAGCTTTCACAAATGAAAACATAGTCAGAAGATAACCATTCAGCTGCCGGCATTAGCACCCATCCCTCAGCAACACAAGGGGCCCCATTTCCAATGTTATTGTTTCAAAACAGCAGACAACTTGCCTAGGCACCTCACAACACCTAGGGTTTTTATGGTTTTTAGGGTTAGGGCTTTAGGATTTTACGTTTCGGGTGGTAAGGGTTTTTAAGGTTTTGGGTTTAGGGTTTTTATGGTTGAGACTAGTGTTTTTAGGGTTAGGGTATTAAGTGTTCTCAGGTTTGGGGCTTCAGGGTTTTTAGGGTTAGGATTTTAAGAGTTTTTAGGGTTGGGGCTTCAGGGTTTTTAGGGTTAGGTTTTTAGGATTAGGGCTTTAGGTTTTTCAGGGTTAGTGTTCTAAGAGTTTTTACGGTTAGGGCTTTAGGATTTTTAGGGTTAGGGTTGTAAGGGCTTTTACGGTTAGGGCTTTAGGGTTTTTAGGGTTTTAAGGGTTTTTAGGGTTAGGGCTTTAGGGTTTAGAATTACAACTCTAACCCCTAAAAACCGCTTCCCCCCTCAGTACCTGCTTTTGATCAGCAGGTGGCCCCAGCGGGCGCACACGGGCGCCACCGTACATGCGCGGGGTCGAGCCGCCTGCAGTACTTTCGTTTCACCAGGAGGTGGTGGCACAGGGCACCCGCCGTCGCCAGCGCGCATGCGCGGCGCAGCGGCGCCTGCAGTACCTCTTTTTGTTCAGCAGGTGGCGGCAGGCGTCCGCTGTTGCCACCGCGCCTGCGCGGATCCGATCCCCCTTCAGTATCTCTTTTTGATCAGCAGGTAGCGGCAGAGGGCACCCGCGGGCTTCACTACGCCTGCGCGGCGCCATGCCGCCTGCAGTACCTCATTTGGTCAGCAGGTGGCGGCAGAGGGCGCCAGCGGGCGACACAGCGCATGCGCGGTGTGGCGTCACCTGCAGTATCTACTTTTATTCAGTAGGTGGCAGCAGGAGTGCGAGGGTGACACCGTGCATGCGCGGGGTCGTGAAGCCTCAGTACTTTATTTTGTCCAGTAGGTGGCGGCAGCGGGCGCCCGCGGGCTCCACTGCGCATCCGCGGCGCCCTGCCGGCTGCTGTAACCGCGGCTTCCCATACTGTTTTCCCGTAAAAAGCACAAAGGAAAATTGCAGAAATTTGCACCACACGCTGTCTTAGGTAGGAAGTAACTGCCTTGAGCAATGTGCCGCTCGCAGCTTGGAAGCTGAGCGGAGGCAAGCAGAAACACTACATTTTTTACCAGGACAAATAAGGCAGGGAGATGATCATAACTAACCCAACGTGGCCAACGGGAAGCTCAGAGCCCAAAGACCAGAACTCTCAGCTTGCTGCGGGGACCAGGTTCTGATGGCGGCTTGACGCTGCGGACACTGCAAAGCCAGCCCCGGGCTTCCCGACCTGCAGCCCAGTGCCCATGGCTGCAGTGCAGCTGCAGACCCATGCCTGCCAGCACCTGAAATCCCTGCCTGGGCTTTCCCTGCCCTGGCTGCCAATCCCGCGGGACCCGTCGTCCCTGACTCCCTCCCCTGCCCTGGGGGTCCTGCCAGGAACCCCCAGCGCCCCCCCCCCCCCACTTGCACCTCTGCAAGCAGACCCGGCCAACCCAGAGCAGCCCCCCCCCCCGGCCCAGGGAGCAAAGATAGCACAGGGCTGCTCCGCCAGTTCCACAATAGGCAGCTACCCCACCACCCAGCAGGGCTGCCCCCACACTCCGAGGGGCCATCCACATCCAGCAGCCAACTGACATGGGAACAACCTGCCCCCGGCCCCTGCCACCTCCACACCCACCCCGCTACAGAACCTGCACCCGCACACATCATGACAGCCACTTCCCGGGGCTGCAACCACCAAAAGGTGTGCGGGTTAGAAAGTAAACTTTACTAAACTGCTCTGCAGGACTCCCAGGAGGGGGGCTGCGGTGGGGTTCCCTGCCCAGTAGTTCTCCCCTTCCCCTGGCGGGCAAGGCATCGAGTGGCATCTGTCTGTCCCTGCGTCCATCCCTGCGTGGGGAACGGATGCTGGAAGCGGGCTTCTCACTATCGCTTTTGGTAGTTGTGGAGTAATTGCCTGAAGTAACTAGGCAAATTAAACTAATATTCACCTTTTAAAGAAGGCTTTCAAGGTGGAGGGTAGCTGTGCTACCTAGGCGTTCCCTAGGCCTCCAACCTGAGATGCTATTGCACAAGATGCTGACTCTAAGAAAAAGGACGGAGCGTAGAGCAGAGTGGAAACGCCGTGGCTAGGCTCTGTGACCAGACGGGGACCCTATAAAGAGGCTGGGCCAATATAAATCAGTTGGACTTCAGGTAAAAATGCTTTGGGAACCAACATATAGCCCTAAATGTTCTCTAGGGCTTTCTGTGCACCCACAGCATTTCCTGTATAGAAAGGTAGTTTGTCTTGATCTTGATGCATGGCAAACTCGTGGGCTGAGTTTATGACAACAAAAGACTGGTTATTAGAAGCTGCTTCTCAGTGTTTCATGCAACTCCATACATATTAGCTAATGTAGACTAGAAGTTCAAGAGTTCACCATACTTCATCATATATCATTTATGTGAATTTCATTTATATACGTATCTGCTGCACTGACTTAAAACCCATCCCCACACTCTCCAAGGCACGACCCCAGCCCAAATACAGACACGGCCTTTCAGCCCCAACGTGCCTTTGGGAACTGCTGGAAAGGAGGCTTCATCCTCAGCGAGGCGTGCTCAGCCTACACGGGATGGGCTTCAGGCACATCTCCACCTGCAGAAACAGACCACCATCAGGAACTGCAACGCCAGACATCCTTTTTCCTCTACAACACCTTTCTCAGGAACAAAACAGCATTCAAGTGATGTGCTTTGCTCCAATGCTAAAGACTGATGTTACAGCCCACCTTGCCTGTGGCACCTGATAACCAGAAGAGAAAGCAACCGCAGCGCTTGGAAACCATCACTGCATGTGCTGCTCCTTGTCGCTCTCCAGCCTTATCTCAAATCCTCAGCCATTTCTGTGGAGAGCTAGCCATGGCACCTGCAAAGCAAGACAGAGACACTCCTTAGTCACCTCGCGCTACTTGGCCATTCCACTCCAACCAAGCTCATGACCAGCCCCCTTCTCGTGCTGCTCTTCAGGGTGCAGTTTGCACCTCTGAGCCTGTGCGAGACACCTGTGAAAGAAGAAAAAAAGCATAGGTTGAGGCAGCATTCAAAGCTGCAGCACAGCTAAGACAGTTACTCTCATCTGCTGCCTTACCTCTGCCCACTCACCTGCCCCTGAGGCAGATGCTTCCATCTGCCCTCTTAAGCCACTCCTTTTAATGCACGCCAGGATCCCATTGGCCCTCTTGGCTACCAGAGCACACTGCTGGCTCATGGTCAACCTGTCGTCTACCAGGACCCCCAGGTCCTTCTCAGAGCTCCTCTCCATCAGGTTGTCCCCCAGCCTTTACTGATACATGCAGTTGCTCCTTCCCAGGTGCAGGACTCTACACTTGCTCTTATTAAACCTCATTTGCTTTCTTCCTGCCCATCTTTCCAGCCAGTCCAGATCTCACTGAATGGCAGCACAGCCTTCTGGCGTGTCAGCCACTCCTCCCAGCTTTGTGTCATTGGCTTACTTCCCTCATCAAGGTCGTCGCTGAAGATGTTGAACAGGTCTGGACCCAGCACCAACCTCTGGGGAACACCGCTAGTCACAGGTCTCCAGCCGGACTCTGCACCGCCAATCACCATGCTCTGAGCTTGGCCAGTCAGCCAGTTCTCAACCAACCTTACTGTCCACTTGTCTATCCCACACTTTCTCAGCTTTGCTAGCAGAATGTTGTGGGAGACAGTATCAAAAGCCTTGCTAAAGTCAAGGTAGATGACATCCACTGCTCTTCCCCCATCTACCCAGCTGGTGATGACATCACAGAAGGCAATGAGGTTGGTCAAGCATAACTTCCCGTTGGTGAATCCATGCTGACTACTCCTTATAACCTTCTTCTCTTCCAATTGCTTGGAGATGGCATCCAGAACAAGCTGTTCCAACAAAAAACTCACACCCATTTTTCATGGTAAAACTTTGTGATATCATGTACTGACTAATAAACTGTTTTCTGGTATTTGATCACTCTTTGCACAGCAGGGCTTGGCTCTTGGTGGTGCAGGGAGGAGTACACTACATTGTACCATGCATCTGAACAAAGGTGAGAGGATCCCATCAGCTTCTTAATGCATGCACACATCCTCTGAGTCTGCCCCTCCCCATTAACTTAACACTGCAGGCTCTCAACAGCCATCCTACACAGGAAAACATGGGTACCCACCTAGCCTAGTATTCCTGACCAGATCCCACTTCTTACATCTGAGCAGCAAACTGCAGCTCTTGCTTGATAGGCTTATGTAGGTTGGTCCTGGTACAAAAGTTAGGGAATCACTGACAGCTGGGACTGCGACACCACCAGAAAACTACGCATCCAGAAAAACACACATCTCAGTAATATTACTGGTAGGAAGCAAGTGTCTTTTAGATGCAGGCTTAGACAGTTCGCTCACTTCCAGGACATGGAAAATTTCCCCCTTGCAATTGTACCAGGTCAGTATATGAAACAACTTGAAAGGTAAGGTACTCAGAGATTCTTTATCCAGAAACCTGCTGTGACTTTACTTTCCTTCCCTCTGTCACACTATACCTCTACCACCCTACAGCTCTCTTAATACATCCAGACATCTTATATTACAGTCCAGTGCCACCTGCAACCCAGCCTCACACTGGCAGTTCCTCCACCCCACGGCAGGTCGCAGGGGAGATCCTGACACTCCTCACCAACAGCAAAGATCCATTTTGCCCCTGAAGTTAGCATGGTCTGACAGACTTGATTCAGACCTTGTGCCAGACGCCCCACAGTCTAACGAGCGCACCTCGGAGTCCAGCGCGGCCGCTGTGCCGTCCCACTGCACTGACTCACGGAGGGAGAACCCAGAAGGCCGCGAGCCGCTTTCCCCGCCCGACAGCCCCTACTTCGCGGCACAGAGCGCCGGGAGGACCCTATGTGGCGGCACGGTGCAAAGCGGCAGCAGCCGGTGCCGCCGCGAACGGCTCCTCCTCGCAGGGACCTCGCGGCCGGCAGCGGGGCTTGATAACAACCAAGAACGACTCACCGACTCCCCAGAGTCCCCGCCCCCTCAGGCAGCGCGCCCCGCCCCGTTGCTAGGGAAGTGAGGTCACACAGTATGGCGGCTCGGGGCAGAAGGTGCTGACGCGTCGGTACTATCTGGAATCCGCGTCCATCCTTCTCGGGAGTTGCGGCGACGGTGCTGCCTGCCTCGCTATCGCTGAGCAGCAGGACTAAGGCCGCGATGGCATCAGGAACCGCAGGGCTGTGAGGCAGCAGAGCGCGAGCCTGCAGGGCGGGCGGAGCAACAGAACCGGGTCGCGGACGAACCGAGCTGACGCCATGGAGCTGAGGGTTGGGAACCGGTACCGGCTGGGCCGGAAGATCGGGAGCGGCTCCTTCGGTGACATCTACCTGGGTAAGGAGGGTGGCTCACTGGGGACGTGCCTGGGGGATCTGTGGAGAACGTCGGGGGCTGCGCCGGGGTGGGCGCTGCTTGCTCTCCTGCCCGTTCTTATCGCCGGTCGGGATGAGCTGGGAGCAGCTCCCGGAAGCTCGTTTCACCCTCTCAAGAGCTCAGGTTACGCTGGTGTCTTAAGGAATGGTCTTTGATATAAAGTGGCTTGCTACGGCACAGCAGTAGCAATTTAATATTTATTTGACGTTGTGTCTTAATTTAGGTAGTGTAGAAATCGGGACTTCTGGATTACTTGTCTGTCTCTTCACGTTGTTGTCTTGTGACCTTGGACACTGTTGTCTCATCTGTAAAATGGGTCTATGAGTTTAAAATCTTTGATCTTTAAAAAACATTCAGGAAAAGATTTGGGGAAAGAAATGCGAGCATCAGCATTAAATATGACTCCAATGGACTAGGAAAAATTGCTGTTACAGAGATGCTTTTTTTTCTGGCAAGGCCTGAAAAATTTTAAATGGTAAGGATGACTAAGTTGAGGAAAAAAAAATCAAATCCTTCAAAGAATCAGCAGTTCAGCTATCCTGTTGCTTGAATGTTACCCTTATGTCTTAATGCATGTATCTTATTT
The DNA here is from genome assembly GCF_011077185.1 of Oxyura jamaicensis. Lineage (NCBI taxonomy): Eukaryota > Metazoa > Chordata > Aves > Anseriformes > Anatidae > Oxyura > Oxyura jamaicensis. The sequence continues at coordinate 12,576,651 of NC_048910.1, read as the reverse complement.
TGCTACCATGATTTCTACATGATTTTAAAGTTTATAGTATTAGTGCTGTCTTTCTGTTCCCATTTATGTAGTTTTCGGTCACAATGGTTCACTGGTATGACAAGTGGTGGTGGATTCAAGTTCTAAAAAGAAATATATTTAAAATTGTCAAAACACTCTGCAAACTCACAAAGTGTAAGGAATGGATTAAATCCAAAGAAATACGTTTCTTTATGCTACTGTATAGGAACAAGTATTTTGCATTTGAAAATTTAGGAAAGCAAGTCAAGAGAACTGGAGGGGAGGACCTTGCAGGTATGTGATATGTTTGGCAGTGCACACAGTATACAAATTGATTTTTTTCATAGACAACAATGCTTTGTGTCACAGTGTACATTTGGTATTCTGAAATAATTTGTTAGCTAAAACTGCTTGTTTACAGGTAATGGTACACTGGTTATCTGTAATACGGATCATGTGCTTGATGAAAAATCCACGTTTCTAGCCAAAGGCAGAGAATGTGATCCTTCCTCTCTGTAATGCTTGCATAAAAGACCGAAGACTATTTTGAGAAAGACGGTGGTAACATTAATGCAAAATCTTCATTAGCTACCACTGGTGTTTTAAGATAGCAATTAAAATTTGAAAAATCTTACGATGATTTGAGATATTCCTACAGAACCATTTGACTTCTGTAAATTAATTCATGTTAGACTATACAGTTGAAGAACAGGTAAAAATAAACATTTGTACTTTGATTTGTAATCCAAATTAACTGATAAGTAGAAGTCAGGCAACTTGGTTGTCAGCTTCCCACATATGGAAGCTAGTATGGAAGTCATAGGTATTTTGTCACATTTGTCTTTACGTGTATAGTCTGCACGAGCAAAGTTGCACAGGAGATGGTAGTTCTCTGTTTATTAGTACTACTGCCATGCTGCATTTTGCACAAGAATTCCCCATCCTCAAATTTTGTCATCTTTTTATTCTTCAGTAGTCCATGTGGATTCACAATTAGGTCTTCCTGCAAACATGATGCTTGCCTCAAATTTTGTCCTGTTCTTTTTATCCTTAAGTAGTAAGTATGGATTTATAATTATGTCTTCCTTCAAATGGGATGCTTGAGCCAGCAGCTAGCAGAGAATTGTATGCCTGGAAGATCCAGCTAATGGCATGGGTGTCTTTTTCCAGGGGAAAATACTGTCTCGAGAACTTAAATGTTGCAGCATTTTGTAGAGGCCCATTTGGTTTGCCTACCATTATATGGTAAAACAGAGGCTTTCAAAATCTATACTTTTATGATAAATATATATTTTTTAAAATTTATTTTTTAAATAAAGCTCCACTCAATTGTTTAGATTATACAGTAAGGCATGATTACATAAAAATTCCTTCTAAAATTCTGTCAGAGGTCAGTTGTTCTTCTTAAGTGCAAATGCCATCTGATACCTCTCAATGAATTTATAGATTTCCTTGGTATAGATTTCCATCTCAGTTTAGTGCTTTGAAAGGGTAGATTTAAGTATTGTTTCCTGTTTTCATTTCCCCATATTTCTTTAATGCAGCTACAGGGGGTTGAAGACATTCCAGAGAGAAGAGGGGAAGGACCTTCTTTCTTTCTCTCTCTTTCAATAAGTTACTTGGAATGTAGAGCCAACAACTTGGTTGTTATTATCATAATTCTTTCATACTTTTTCCTGTTCTCCATCATACCTCAAGATATGACTTCTGGAATTTGGAAGGCCCACTGCTTAGCTTACTTAGAATAATAGGGTCTGTAAAATAGCATTTTGAAATGTAAGACACTAAAGTCAATAAAGTACCATGGAGAATTTTACAAAAATAAAAGTTAGGAAATCAGCGTGCCTGCATTTTCTGAATCTTACTCTCCAGAGGAAGATTTGAAAAAATAATATGGATTCCAAGATATTCTGAATAGTATAGAAGATGAACAACATACAGGAGAAAAATCAGAGTAAGCGTCTGTTTTGTTGCTCCATCCACAAGGTCAAAAAGACATGAGTCATGAAGACATTACAGTTGCTGTGTTTTCGTGTTTTTTTTTTTTTTTTTTTTAATTTCCATGTATTTTCTTAGGGATAAACTTTTAGTTGTAAATGAATTAAAATAATCTTCAAGGCCTTCCTTGTAGCAGAGGATTTTGCAATTAAGTATAAATTAGAATTTGGCTATTTAAAGTAAAAAACTTTCACAACTCTAGACTTTTTCTTTTCATTTCCATGAAGTGCCTCTTTTCGTTTTACTGCTTACTGCTACTTTTTCATTACTCATTCTTCTCATAACACTACTTCTGGCTACTGTTCAAGGGTGTATGCAGAAGTGGAGAGCTGCTTAAGGATCGTAGCCCTCTTAGGTGATACAGACTTCTAGGGAAGATCAGATATCATAAGAAATGACCTTCTAGGTCAAGACAATGATTTGTCAAGTAATGGTGAACAGAACTTGATAGAGATAATACACATCTTCATTCTCCTATGGGCAAGTCTTGTCTTAATCAAACACAGGTGTCTGCAGCTGTCTGTATAAAAAGTATGCCATTCAGCAGTTTGTGTCAGAAGAGTTTTTTGTTTGTGTATGTTTGTTTTTAATATTCATGGTGGTGGTTACCCATCAGATTATTTTGTCTTCAGTTCATGCATTTCCTAATCTTGGCTACTGTGGGATTAGGGAGGACGGGTAGAGAAGGTAGGGATAAGCAGGAAAAATCCAGAGTTCCATAGTTAAAAATCAAGATATTTGTTTGTTGGTGGCGGGGGGTGTGGTGAGAGGGAGTGTTAGTGCAAGAACAGAAGACAGTGCCTTTTTCCTTGTAACATTTATCTGTCCTTTTAAATTTCTAGATTAATGGGAGCCATAACTCACTTAAAGTGCACCAAAATAATATATTAATAAGATGTGAAAACCTTGGGTTACAGAGTTTCTAGTCGCTACTACTGTGCGGTGGGTGACCTGAGTAGAAATCAGGAGTTTGGTGGAGTCATATGAGGCAGATGGACAACGTTGACTACAGCAGGGGAAAATTAGTTTTCTTTGTGTCTCCCAGATGTGTTGTGCTTATTGTACCTACAGTGTGTTTCAGATGCTTTGTTTTCTTAAGGTGCATTGTGAAATGCCTAGTAAATATTGTCCGCGATGTTCTGTTAGAACAGCTCACTGTACCAGCAACGTTAATTCAACAGATGTGTGCACGCATAAAAAGACATTTTATTGATGTAAAAAACAACAGATAGCCTTGCATAAACTCAAAGATAATTCCATGCTCCATCAGGTATTATCCAGTAAAGTGCTTGATGAAATGGCTGAAACTAGACAAAGTAGAAATCTGAATTTCAAGGCTGTGTTTAATAAAAAATAACAACAACAACAAAAAAAACTATACATTTTATTTTTTGTCTTACAAAAGGTGCCAAAAATGCATTTTCTGTAAGCATATGTTCTGTTTATTGAATGGTAGGAAAAAACTGTCTCCAGAAGCTTTGTATGATCACTTTTTACACTAAGACTGTGTTGTTGTCTGTTTCTGCTTGGAAGACAAGGTATTCCTTAACAGTGTATCTCAGGGAGCCTTCTTTCACATGGTATCAAGAATTTGACTTGAACTGACAGTAATGCTTGGATACTTCTTCATATCCTTTGCTTCCTCAAAAACTAATAGAAAATGTCAACAACATGTGGGAAAGATTTCAGTGGGAACTTTATTTTTTTAAAATAGTAAGTTACAGGTATCTTTTATATCCAGCAAGTATTAAAGAGCTCGTAACATAGTTTCAGTATTAAATAATCTAAGCTTACCTTGATCTTTAGGTAACAGATCTGCCAGTGTTACCCTAATTAACTTTGCTGATGGCAAACAAGAAATAAGACAGCTGTGGCGTAAGGCTGAATATTTGCTTATAATTTAAATGTTGCTTTAAAGGCAGGAAGGGAGGTAAAGAGAAATGCTTGATTAATACAGAGCTTCAGTTTTATGGAAATAAATTACAGGCAGTGCTGTTGTAATCATAAATGAATCCGAAAATGGACGGAATACTGAGGTAACATAGTCAAATGATAGCATGAAGATATGGATATTCATAAGAGTAATTGCCAGCTGCAAGACTGTGGAAAGATTACAGTGTCAGGCAACATGCCAGTGGAACAATAGAGGAAATTCAATGCATATAACTGAAAAGTTGTGACAATCTGTGGCATGAGGCGTTGGCCTGTCTTTATAGTCACAAGGTTATAAAGCAGTGAAGTAGCTCTGTAATCTCAAGAACAAGATTTTGCAGTTAGAGTTCTGTGAATAAATAACACTCTTTGAGGGGTATTTTATTCCTAGGTAGTCTGCCTCACAGATTAAATATTAATTAAGGTGTCAGAATACACCTGGAGTATGTTGAGATTTAGGAAAGTTGTAGGCTCTGTTTCTAAGACATCTGAATTATTAGCATTTCTTAAGTTGGTGGGTGTATGTGCTCTGCCTACAAACACTCATTATTAGCGCCTCCATCAAAACTGGAAGTGAAATGACTCCCCTCAGAACATGCACCCCTTTTTTTTTTATTATTTTTTTTTGGTATGAGATGGCAGCCTTTGTCTTCCTGAGCTAATTTATTTAATATTTTTCTCTTAAACTGTTCATCTGTTGGAGGGAAGTTACAAGACTTGAGGTGAATTTTTAGATAAACACAGCTGAGAGTACTTAATCTCTGGATCTTTGCCATTGAGAATAAACTTGTCAATATTTGTTTAGTTTCAGTCTTGATAAAGGAAATGCATCTTAACAATATCTTGGCCAATGTTTTATTTTTTTCTTGTTTTAGGAACTGATATTGCTGCTGGAGAGGAGGTTGCAATTAAGTTAGAATGTGTGAAAACCAAACATCCTCAGCTCCACATTGAGAGTAAAATCTACAAAATGATGCAGGGTGGAGGTAGGCAAACTTTCCTTCCTCAGAGATTGAGTTGTTTTTATTTTTGTCTTTGATATACCTGCTACCTGCAAGTAAATAATGGTTGAGAGCTTTTTTAGCAGACGAGAAGGAGGTGGGAAAGGTGGCAGGGTAGGTGAAGAGCAGTACTGCATAGTAGGGTTTAGCCTGATCTGGTTAATAATAGTAGTACAACTCTAAACTTAGTAAATTCAGGATATTATTTGTTTTATATGCAGGCATTCTTTCTTCTGAGGTAAAAAGTATTTTCTTGCTATAAAAATTCCAAGACATAATGGTATTAGTAATAGAAAATAGGACTGAAGTAACTTCATAGCTGCTGCATGGTATTACACTGGGATAACTTACTCGTGTTTTTGGAGTTCTGCAAATGTAAGATTCCCATTACAGTCTGTGTATAACCTGAATACCCTTCATGGGGTTGCTAAGACTATGATGGTTCCTTCTGTGGATGAACACTGCAAAGGCAGATGGCAGAAGGTTATGTAACTGCCAAATAAGGGTTTCTCTCTGAAGGGAATTTAGGAAAAAATAATTCATATTAAATAAGGGTAACATGGGTTAAGTACAATCTAGGTGATTATAAACCAGATGATCTTTAAGGTCCATTCCAATCCAAACAATCTTATAATTCTATAATTGATTGTATACCACTTCACTTCCAAAATACATAAAATTAAACTCAAAGTAACAGTATTTGAAATTCTGAGCAATACTTCCTACTATTCAAGGTTTAATTCAAAGGATATGATCAATTTGTACAGTTTTACATGAAATAATTTTCCAGAGAGTTTCTCCACAAAGTGGAGCTGACTTTAATTTTCCATCTAGAAATACAGCAGTCTAAGATATATCATTAACAATACTGCTTTGGTAGGGATTCACCAACAGCAAATGTAATGGAACTGGAGGGAAGGCACAAATATGAAGCAAGGGTGAAATGTCATTCTAAATTGTAACAGAAAAGAGGTATTTTACAGTGATCTTGTAGGCTTTGAAATTAAGAATTTAGTTTCAAAAACTTTCTTTAGCAATAACATTTACTGGTTTGTCAATGTATTTATTTTCAGGCTTCCAATTTACTCCTTACTACCATCTTGGAGACTACTGAGTGTTTACACATGTAAAGTACTTGAGGTTGAAATCCAGCAAAACCACTATCTTCTTTCAAGATACATTCCTAGCACAAAGCCTGGGAGGTGGCAGGAAAGAAGAAAAAGGCTGTTTTTAGATCTCTAGTTATAATTTTGTATTGGTTCTGCTATGAAGTGATGAAACTTTTCAGAACAGCTGAAGGTAGCATAAGGTACATAGGTACATCTTTGCTGTAAATACAAGCATTGACAATAATGTTTATGATGCTTAGAATTCATCTTTATGAGCTTTGGAGATTTGTGTATATGAACTCTATAAATCAAATTAGTATACTGAATAAACTGTTTCCTTTGTTCCAGTGGGTATTCCCACAATTAAGTGGTGTGGAGCTGAAGGGGACTACAATGTCATGGTGATGGAGCTGCTGGGGCCGAGTCTTGAAGATCTCTTCAATTTTTGTTCAAGGAAATTTAGTCTCAAGACAGTCTTGTTACTTGCTGACCAAATGGTAGGAAACAATTTTCTTGTTCTTGGCAGTGAAATACATTGGGCATATTAAAATTTCTTGAGTGACCATATCCAACTGTATTTTACTTCTTTAATTTAGAGGCAATTAGGATGTATCATTATAAGAAGGAAAAAAAAAAAAAAACCTTTTGAGTTTTTTCTCTAAATACGAATTGTCACATCAAAAGTAATGGAATTCCCCCAAGGAAGTTTTTAAAAACAAATTTAAAATAGACACTAATCTAAATCTAAGAAAGAGCTGGAGAGAAGGTTTACCTACTGTCTTCTAAATTATACTCTCTGTAATGTCCTTATATTTTTCATTAAAAAATCTTTACCTGTTTTATCACAAAGACAGTGTGGCTAGTGTTTTTCTAAGAGAAAAAGTGTATGGCTGATCTCTCCGTTGTTTCTCATCCTCTGTATTTAGATTAGTCGAATTGAGTATATTCACTCTAAGAATTTCATCCACCGAGATGTGAAACCAGATAACTTCTTAATGGGCCTGGGGAAGAAAGGAAATCTTGTCTACATAATAGACTTTGGATTAGCAAAGAAGTATCGAGATGCTCGAACTCACCAACACATCCCGTATCGTGAAAATAAAAACTTAACAGGAACTGCTCGTTATGCATCCATCAACACTCATCTTGGAATTGGTGAGCTGGGGAAAAGCAATAAGTAGAAACTTAAAAAGTGTAAAAAGATGATACACATACTTTTAGTGCAACTGCATGTTACTTTTTGGAGGCATAGAAGACAGTCCCTATTTCTGGCAATAACAGTGTGGTATGCTTGGGCTCTTAACTGTTGCTGGGGTGGGATTTAGTTGGTTTGTAATTCTAGGGAATTAACACATTTTTTAATAACTGCAAGGATGATAGGCTTTTTCTAATACTGGACGAATTTAACATGAACATAGTAATTTTCATCTATTTGTTATGTTTCTAAGGATTTTTATGACACGTTGCAGACTTGTGTTTTTCCACTAGATAATGAAACCTAATTAGTCCACTTTTTTATGCTGTTGTAGAGCAATCTCGCAGAGATGACTTGGAGTCCTTGGGCTATGTACTGATGTATTTTAACCTGGGCTCCCTCCCCTGGCAGGGACTGAAAGCAGCAACAAAGAGGCAGAAATATGAACGTATCAGTGAAAAGAAAATGTCTACACCCATTGAGGTTTTGTGTAAAGGATATCCTTGTAAGTTACTCTTTTATGTCACTGGGCCCACGTGTTCATTTTTTAGTGGTATTTCTTTTTTATTTACACTATGTAGTTCGAAGGGTAGCATGGTATGTGTGATCTGCACTATATTGTGTGTACATGCATATATGCTGGCTGGATAATTCCAACAGCCAAATAGCTTTTTGAGAAACTGCCCATTTCTTCATATGTGTGGATACTGTTTCTTTGATAAATCAGATTGTATACAGAATTGCAGTTTTTATCTGTTGCTGTTTTGTTTAGGATTTGTCATTCTAGGTTCATCCAGTTTGGCCTGTGGATGGCCAGCATCTGTGAGTGGCATAAGAAACCCTCCTGTATCTTAGCGTTGTCCCTCAAAACTGTTCTGTTTCTTCATTTAGTATTTACACCACACTATTAATTAGGCATTTTTAAGCCATGCAAAATGATACATTTGTTTTAAAACTTGTTAACATTAGTTACCCTCAGAGAATATTGTTCATATTTCATAAAGAGATCTCTGTTCTATCCTTGCTCTTGTCTTTAGCAGCTAGGTATGATAATGAGAACTGTAGTTATTGTTAAGGATGTATGGAAGCTCATTTTCTTCAGTTTGTTTCACAAGTAATTTCATATATGTTCCTTTACACTCCTTTACTCATAAGGAGTTGGACTCAATGATCCTTATGGGTCCCTTCCAACTCAGGGTATTCTATGATTTACTCTTTCTTTTCTCTGGGGTTAACAGACAGGGAAGACTAGCCAACTTTTCTTGTGCTGTTTGTTAAAACTCCTTACTTAACATGAATTAATAATACATTATTTTATCTGGAAAGGCTTGAATTCAAAAGCGGGTAGTTTGATAATGTTTTTTTCTCTGGGGCACTGAATTGACAACAGCATTCTGTTTTTGTTGTGTAGCTAGTATTTTGTGTGCCATGTTAAAAACAAAACAAAAACCACAACAGGTGTTCACACTATTGCAAGTTTAAAATTGTAGCATAATTTACATGGGAGATTTATATTGGTCCCCATTCAGATTCTCTTCATCCTTCCTGCCCCTTGTTTTTGTGAGGTAGCAGACATACATCTTCATGTAACTTAACAAGGGAGAGATGCTTTTTGATGTCCTAAAATAAATTAAATTTAAATACAGGCAGAGCTAAAAAGGCAAATAAATCTCTTCTCTTTTGCTCAAATGTAGTTTTAAACCTGTTTTTACTCTCTCTCTCTCTCCACCCCTCCACGTTTACTATTCAGTCCTCTCCACTGTTGACAAATGGGGTCTTTACCTAATCTGTGATAGACAAATAATTTCCTTTTCAGGCCATATTTGATCCCAGCACTTGGGATATAGTGTTGCCTTCAGTAGATGTCTAGTATTAGGTCAGTATTTTTTTTCTTATGTTTAGCAGATTTTTTTTTTTTATGGTTCAGATTTATAAAAAGCAATTGTGAAGCTGAAGGAAAAATGCGGCTTTCTTGTATTACAGCTGAATTTGCCACATACTTGAATTTCTGCCGTTCTCTGCGTTTTGATGACAAACCGGACTACTCCTATCTAAGGCAATTATTCAGAAACCTCTTTCACCGACAAGGGTTCTCCTATGACTATGTGTTTGACTGGAACATGCTGAAATTTGTGAGTAGTTGGTGTAGCATTCTAAAACAATTTCTGTAATGATTTTTTTTTACTACATTTTCAGATTTAAGTTCTTAACTGATACTGTAAGAGTGTTTTGTCCCAGAAGATTTATTGTCTAAAAAAATAAATTTAAAAAATCGGGAAAAGCAAGAGATAAGGGAGCCATTAGATTGGGGTTTAATGACAAAGTTGCGGTTAACAGTGTAGTAAGTGTATAAGACTTCTGAGATACCTCCTTCAAGACAGTTGCCATGTAATGTTACTGAATTCCCATTTTCTTATATTTTGGTCTTCAGCACATGTCCCCTGCAACTGTTTAGATGTCTAGCTGCCATAACCATATGTGTGTACATTTTGAAGACTATCCCAACAGTTGTATGAACTGAATATATGATAGTTCTTGAGAAAATTTACCAAAAATTTAGTACCCTAGCCAACTTTAATTTATGGGTTGTCTAGTTCTTTTTTTCTGCACTTATCCAAATATATAGTTGTAAGCTCAATAATCCCCTAAGTTGTTCACTAGTCCTGACCCATAGGGTGCAAGCAGAGCGACTGAAGATGCTGAACGTGAAAGGAGAGAACGAGAGGAAAGATTGAGACATACACGAAATCCAGCTGTTCGTGGACTACCCTCCACTGCTTCTGGCAGGCTGAGGGGAATGCAAGATGTAGCTCCTCCTACTCCTCTTACCCCAGCTTCACATGCTGGTAAGTAAGCAAATACTTACTTTGGAGTGGTATTTGTCTCTGATCAGGGTTTCATTTTTTTTGCTTGTCTGATTGTCTTAGTTTTCCCCCCCCCACTTTGCAGTAGATTGAAGATAATTGTATATATTCATTACCTGCCAATTGCTACTTAGAGGTAACTGAGGAGGATGAAAACCTTGGTTTCTGTGGTTTGATGTCGAATTTACATGGGCAAACAAGAGCTGCACTTTAATCCCATTTCTTATTAGGAAAATTCTAATGTATTTTTTCCTCACAGCCAACACTTCTCCTCGACCAGTGTCTGGTATGGAACGAGAAAGGAAAGTGAGTATGAGATTGCATCGTGGTGCCCCAGTCAATGTCTCATCATCTGATTTAACAGGCCGACAAGATACTTCTCGCATGTCAACTTCGCAGGTAAGAAAGATTTTTACGTAATGGAAGAATAATGGTGATTTGATAAAGTTAATTTACCAAAACAACATGCCAGCTAATTGATGTTATTTCATATTGATTTGATAGTTGACTGAAATAAATACTTGAAATTTTACCTGAATGTAGGTGATGTTGCTGTAGAATATTGTAATATCTTTTTAACCTTAGCAGCAATAAGTTTAACATTCTCAAAGCAGTATGGAATCACTGTTTTATGAGATCATGCAAAAAACTAGAGATTTTACCTAAAATTACAGTTCCTTTGGTCATTGAATATCTTATGTCAGTTTTCACTTAAGAAGCAGAGCAAGTTGGAGGCAGTTGTGAGAGTCGTGTTTTCAAATGAGTAGCACAGAGAATATTGGTGCAGAATAGACAATAAATAGTTGGTAAAGAACAGGAAAGAGCAGAAGTCAAGAAATGCAACGCAGTACTGTAATTCTGAGCAGAAAAGAAGCCACATGCATAGATGATTGAGAGGTTACACGGGGTAGGCTCAGTTGAAGAGGATAATGAGGATGAATGAATGATAGTTCATTCATAGAATGACAGTGTTTCATAGCTGTTGTCTGCACTGAAGTCATTCTCATTGGTCATGGTGACAGCAAAGAGATTTTAAGATCTTGTTTTTAGGATTGGCAAATTATGTTTAAATATATTTTAGCTCTTCATGCTACAGCTGAAACATTAATTCTTCAGGGTATTAACACAGACTTGTCCTAAGTAGTGGGAAGCCTAGCTTTGTATAGCTTACCTTCAGTCTTACCTGTAGCACGCTGTTATACTGCAACAGCACTGGGAGATCGGTATGTTAGGAGGACTGGTACAGTTGCCTACAGTTCTTTTCTTCATGCCTCAGAACTCTGGTGGAGATGTAACTGCATAATTCTTGCTGTGGACTGCTTATTTGTTGACAGAGTATTGATAAAAATGAATTCAGTTCCTTTTGGCTTCATAATTTCCTTGTCAGAATTAATTATTTTGGATAATACGTGTTATGTATAAAGTTTGAGTGCTAGAGAGGGCACTCTTTTGGATGGAGGTGAGATAGTAAGTGAAGACTGAGGGTGCAAGGTTGATTTGGTATATGGCTGCTACATTCTGGCCTGCAGTATAAATCAAAAAGAGGTCAGTGAAAGGATGATGGAATCAGATAAAATACAAATCTGGAGCTGACTGACTTCATTCTCTTTCTCAGAATAAAATGAAAGCGTGTGAGATAGGTTGTGTTTGCAAAAAGAATGCAAAGATATAATTATCTATGTCAGAGAGGTGTTTTCTTTAATCAGTTTCAAAATGCTTTTAAGAAAGAAAGGTAATTTACTTCCCTGAACTGTGTTATAGCAGGAATAGAAAGAGCCCAACAGCTGAACAAGAAGTTGGAAACAGTATAAAAACTATTTCAGTGCTTTTAGGCATATCCACATCAAAGGGATTCAAGTGTAGAAGGTGCCATGTATCCCTTTAGAAATGGTCCTGGTAGGAGATCAGATATGGTTAGTCTGAACTTGTCTTAAATTCTTTTGTTATATTAATGACTTGTGTATGTGACAATTTTTTCTGAATGTTGTAAAGTATGAGAAATACAGAGGGGCTCTCGCAGAGCGTACTGTGAGATTGTGTAGGAACATGAGGTTTTTAAGTAATCTTTGAATACACAGATATATAATTTGTGGCGTGTCAACAGTATGGTCTGGCTTTATCGCACATTTCAGTACCTGCCATTTAACACTGTATTCCGTGTATGGAATTTGACTTCTTTACAATTCCAATAACAGACTAGTCAGGAAGTTCTCGGGTTAAAATTTATCATTAATCATTTGTCATCTTCATTTAATTCTTACCGAGGCAGTGAACAACTGCTGGTCTCCAGTTGTGGTGGCTGAATAACAGTATTCAACAGTAGTATAATTCTAAAAGTTTCCCATGGGCCTCTCAGATTCGGAAGGCAATAGAGATTTACTTAGATTTTACTTTATAACACTTACCTGTGAGTTTATCAGAGACAACTTCAGTTTTCATTTTCACAGTTCTCACTCGAGCCATCTTGACTTCTATGGACTAAGTTGCAAGTTTTCATAGCCTATGCTTTTACTGTTTTCATATTGTTGAAGTAGTTTTTCCATAGTCGAAAATTATCTTCGCATGTTAACCAGGTTATAAAATAGACTATGGATTTCCCATTGTCTCTATACCTTGTTCTTAGGAAAACCTAAAGTATTTAACTTGGATGTCCTATTAAGGACAACTTTTTTTTTGAGTAGGTGTAAAGAATGTAGAAAAATATCTATTCTATGTCATATCACGAAAATAGTAAAGAAAAGCAACTGTTTGTCCATGCCTGTTACAATTATATTAGTTTCCTATCAGAGTCTTAAGAGAATATGTGACCAGTGTCCCTTTTTCAGGAAGTGCTTAGACTAACCATACTCCTGGTAGAAAACAACTTTTAAACTTCACTATTCAGATCTACAGATGTCTTAGTTTAAGAGCTAGATTTATTAGAGTTATTTATAACTTGATTAATTAGTTTTGTTATGTTATTTGGATGGCTTGGTTTGATAAAGCATCACTGCATCTATAATCTCCACCTCTTCATTCAGAGGAAGAGCTAATGCTTGTTAAACTCTGGGGAATGGAAATTTGCTGATGTTACTCAATCAAGTAGAATTCTTAAAGGTGACTCCATGTTTGTATCTATGTTTCTTTCAAACCGAGTTTTGATGAGTTTATACTGAAACTGAAAACTAAGGCTGGGAATGTAGATAATAGAAACCAAACTTACATTACAGAAAATAGCTCTTCTCAAAGAAGTTTAACACTCATGGAAAAATTGTGATTGGTAAAGATGGCAAAATAGATGTCATACATATTCCCCACCTCCAGCGCTTTGACCACATAGTACCTAAATCATTCCAGTTGAAAATACTAGCACTTTGTAATAATACATAAGAAGAATTTATTCAAATAACAATTAGTACATCTCCAAAAGGATTTATGGAACTTAGGGTTTCTGGTGAAATTATGTAACTTCTATGACAGTACTTTTCTTGATGATGTGGAAGTGAATGCAGCAGCTGAAAACCTGCAGGTTTTGAAATGTTTGACAGTGATAAACACTGGTGAGAGTTGGGCAGTCATGTAAATCCTAATCAAATAAAATATATATTAAGGCAAGACTCCAAAACCTAAAGAGCATCAAGGAGTGAAGCTAATTGGCTTCTATGGGCATCAATCACAGCATTGATAGCCTGTCAAAGGAGTTGATTGTTCTGCTCTAATCTGTGCTCTTGCAGTCTCACGTCAAGTGCTGTGTGCAGTTTTGGACACCACAGTATAATAAGGACATAAAACTATTAAGAGAGGCTCCAAAGGAGGTTGACAAAGATGGTGAAGGGTCTAGAGGACAAGACGTATGAGGAGTGGCTGAAGTCACTTGGATTGTGCAACCTGGAGAAGTGGAGACTGAGGGGAGGCCTCATGGCAGCCTGCAGCTTCCTCACAAGAGGAGCAGAGAGTCTGACACTGATCTCTGCTCTCTGGTGACAGTGACAGGACCCAAGGGAATGCATGGAGCTGCAACAGGGGAGCTTCAGGCTGGACTTTTGGGTAGTCCTGTGCAGAGTCAGGAGTTGAACTCAATAATCCTTGTGGTTCCCTTTCAATTCAGGATGTTCTATGATTCTGTGATACGTGGGAACTATACTGGTGATGAATGATGACTGAGAAGGCTTTGGGTGTAACTTTGGAGAGGTTGGTGTGATGTCACAATGAAAGGGTGTAATTTCATCCTTGAATGCATATATAATACAATAATGAACAGAAATAGGGAGGTTATTTTATATCATTCACGAGACAGATGCTATAATATAATGTTCAGTTCTCATGATCTTGATCTGCTGAAGAACTGAAAGTAACAGAGAACAGCTGTAAAAATTGTGCTTGGGAAAACATACTGTACAATACTGGAATTTCAATTTAGTGTCTTTCAGTTTGAAAGATGAGAGATCATCCTGAGTTAGTTGGAGTAGTGTCTTAGCAACAGCAGTTAGATCAGGAAATTCAGTTTATATAGAATATATACATAAAGCACCTGTTGCTTAGTATTAAAACCTCTCATGTTTAAAGAAGTGTGATGCAGAGTTCTAAGTGAAGGCAGTTAACTACTGAAACATCTTCTAAAAGACATATGGGATCTTCTGTCCTCTTTGTCTTTGCATCAAAACTGGATTCCTTTTTAGGTGTATTCAGGTCCAAAGCAAGGCTAAATTACTAGTCTCCAATGTAGTGAAGAGTTGTGATCTGAGCTGGACAGAAAGTCATACTAGCTGTTAAAATACAGTTCTGCTCTTAAGCTGCATGAATGAACTGTTTGCTAAGTCTCCTTTGTGTAGTCAGTCTATAAACACGAAAAAACACAGTGAAGGAAGGCATAAATATTCCAGTAAGCACTACTTTAAAGCAGTTCTGTCAGTCCAGACTGCACAGGCTGACTCCTGAAAGCGTGAATATGCAGTGATCAACTCAAGAATCTAGTTACAGGTGAGTAGCCTTCATTTCCCTTCACAGAAGGTTCAGTCCTGAAAACAAGCAAACAAACAAAACAGAAATCTACTTCAGTTGGACTGCTCATGGTGTACAGTAAGTTATTTATTCCTCTTGAATGTGTCATGTTCAGCACCTGACAGTCAAAGCTGTTCATTATTCCTACTGGTAATAGTCATATCTCTCCTTAGCTGGAAGAAGAGATTGGAGTGCTGCACAAAGAAATATTTGAACAAATATCTTTGAAAAGAGAAGCTTTTGGAAAACTATAGCCAACACTGGCATTGAACAACTCAAGTGTTGTGCCCACTGGGGAAAAAGCAACATTCTTCCAATGCCTTTGCATTTTTCATCTCCTTGTGAGCGAATCCTTCTACACCTATGAGTCTTAATAGGCATCATACTCTGCATTGTTCTTCTGACCCTGTCAGCTTTCTTTGAGAACTAATGATTTTTTCCTTTTACGTATGTCTTAATATGATAGAAATGTCGGATAGAAATCTGAAATCAGAGCTCTTCTAAAGATACATTTGCAACTGCCAATTTAGGTTGGATATTTGTAGACACCTTTATATATTGGGGCAGTGGAACCATTACAAATTGCTGTCTTTTCCCCTACCTCAGAATAGCATTCCTTTCGAACACCATGGCAAGTAGCTGCTCGTCTCCTTTCGTTGGAAGGCAGCACTGGGTGAGTGCTTCTCATTAGACACCAAAACTTTGGATGGGGTGGGGAAAAAAATCTTTAGAAACATCCAACTTTGCTTCTCCTCACATTATCTCATAGTGGTACTGTGCCTTCCAGTCAGATACTTGAGGCAGCATTATTTTTCTCTAAAAGAAAAAATAAATGTCCTTCCAAAAGCTGAAATAGTACTGCTATTCCACTTGGAATCCTCAGCAGAATTGACAAAACAGCAACTTGAAGGGTCCATAAAATCACTCAAGCATCAATAATAAAATAATCAACTCTACAGTTTAGATGGTTTACCGTTACATCTTTCCAGGGATGTTTATGCAGCCATGTATCATCCATTCAAAAACAGATCAGCTTCAGAACTATAAAAGCAAAATGCTTATATGAAGAATCAGTTAACTATATTACTCACACAAGGCTCTGCCTTGTCGTGAATCAAATGTTCTACCACAGCGATATCTCATTTTTTACTGTTTTATTTTCTTCTCTGTTCCTTAAGAGCTATCATTTTTAAAATATTCAGGTACTAATGAGAATAGTTTGAAATGTGAGCATCTTAGAGGCAGACAGACTTGGGTTTGGGTAATTAGAACTCCTTTCCACTGTTCAGTGTAGTAGAAGTTTCTGCCTTTCTGTGTGCAGCTTTCAGCTTTTTAGTCCATTCTGCTTTTGGCATTAACAGGTTTCATCAGACAAATAACAAGTTTTAGTTGGAATCTGAACTTTGATAGCTGAAGGATGCTTTCTTATGTATTTCAAGAGCTTATTCTTTGCTTTGCTTCTTGCTTTAAGAAAGGCCATGAGATTCTGTTCCTTAAGAAATTCTGTTGTATATAACTCCATCTGCCAACCTCACTTCCTATATAAAGCCTCAGCTTGCACTAATCCTGTATCTCTGATTGAAGAATCCTGCTATTCCTCTTTGTTTTCTCCTCCTGCTTTGTGTGCTTGGCTGACTGTGCACAAGCTGTTTCCTAACAGTTTTAATGTTAAAAAGGTCCAGCTGTAAATTGCAGCTTAACATTTTAAATTCCAATATACAGACCTTATTTGAAAATAAAATTAAAAATAATTCTTAAAAGAAACAAGCAAACAAACAAGCTTTGCACTGAAAAGCTTGTGTGGGAGAAGTCCAAATTCTAGTCTGCATAGGGTTGTGTCTGCATTTTTTGGCCTTTACTGTATATGTTACCATTTGTAGCTGTTTACAACTTAAATTAATACTCAATACTGATTCCGCTGTTTAGGCATTTCTTGCTTCTTAAATTGCAGTGATGTATAAAAGTAATATTGGAATAATATTATGCTGTTACTGAAATAGGTCAAGCTACAAAAATTTGTGCAGTGTCTTTTAACAAAATGTTTCATGATAAATGAAAAGCTATCGAGAGCAATTGTTTTTTTTACCCTCTGATTGGGACTTTTTTCCCAAGCTTTATTATTCATTTAGTGTATTTCTACACATTGGCAGTGTTTTCATCTGGTTTGTTCTTTCTTCTATGCATGTTTATGTTCTGTTTACTTTTCTTCAAAACATCTCCTCTGGCTGGAAAGGTGAATTTTCCATGTTAACTTCTAATAGAGGAGGAAAATACAGGGAACTTCGTGTAGCTAAAGGTGGGTGTGAAACATTATGTAGCTCATTGGATTATAAATTCACTCTTTCACTTTTCACAACAAAATATTTCAAAGTACTTTGAGAGCCACTTGTATGTTAACTAGAAGGATTTGTGCTGATGTTTTCTTGTTTTTGGCTTTGGTAGATTCCTGCTCGGGTAACTACCAGTGTTCTTCAGTCCACTGTGCACCGATGAAAATTTATTTTGCCATGGAGGGCAGATAATGCATGGCTGATCTCCTATGTTATCAATGGCTTTACTAGCAAAAATACCCTAAACTAGAGTGGAAACAATACAACTGGAGTTCTCCATGTGACTTAAAAGGCACTTGGAGGAACATGGACAGACTCCAGCAGCTGCCATTACAGGACGCTTTTGCCAGAAACCCAGTGACCTTAAGAGAACCCTGTGGTAACAGGGCTGGAAAAGAAAGATGGTTTACAGAGTTGACCGCCTGTTACTGGATGGCCATTTCAGTTTTCCCTTCACAGGCGGCAGACTTTATCCCCTTTTTATTATTCTACTGTAACTATAAATCTTTTACTTGGTTTAAGAAAGTTTTTGTATCATTTTGCTAAAATTATTGGGTTAATTCTCTGTAAAGAACTCTTGCTTTTCTCTGATTTAAAAATGTAGAATATAAACAGTCCTAAACTAAAGACAATGACTTGAAATTTTTTGTTTAAAAAACTTAGTCTGGCAGGGAGCATGTAAATGAATCAAAATCATCTGACTGTATTTAAACTGTTCACTTATTTGTATGGTCTTATTCTGACTGAGAAGTTTTTCTCACAAAATTTTTAAAACTGTTAAGCGTTTTACTTTACTGTTTGCCGTCTTCATTCATACTAAACATTTCCATGTATTACAGAGGAATTTTTAATATTCATTCTTTTGCATAAAAGAGGAATCAAGACCCTGTAGAGAATCAAAGTATAGTATAGATGGTAAAAATTGATATATTTCTTTCTCATTTTTTTTGTAAAGTATATGAAGAACAAAGTGAAAGACACTGGCATTTAAATGGATTGTTTCAAATACTGTTTTTATTGGTAAAATTTTGTTTCCTGCATTCTGAGGCTGGTTAGCTTGGAGGGTACTATAAGTGGACAATGCATGTTGCCACTGAGTCTTTAGTGAATTTGCACATTTAATTCAGCATCTACATGTTCAAAAAAAAAAAAAAAGTAATGATGATGATTCGGGCCTTCTGTTTCATGCCAAGATTCAAAAAAATGAATTATAAAAAAAAAAAAAAAAAATGAAAAAGTGTTCTTGCTATGAAATCCAGAAAACTTTTAAAACTCAGGTGCATACCATATTTATTCCTGACTGTATTCCACGTGAGTACTTCCAGAGTCATTAGCCATTAGCTTAAGAACGAATGACTCATGTTGTCCAAAAGAATGTTCGAGGTGGTGTTAGCAAATGTCCACATGGAATATGGGAAATACTTTGTATTTTTTGTTACTGTAGACAGTTTCATAAACTAAAAATAGTTATGTTGTCCATGTAGTAATTGGACTGCTATCAGAAATACTGTTTACGCTAGTATCAAAGAAGTAATGTGAAGTTCTGTGTTGGAAATGAAAGTACGTATGCAGAGTTTGCTTGAACAGTTAGTTGTTTTGAGAAATTCCTCCTTGCTTAAAAACAAAATTTTAAAGGATTGCTGGTCTTAAGAGTAATTTGAAGAGTAATTTTTATTGTTTCAAGGTTTGCAGACTCCTCCTTCCCCAAAGAAAAAAGTCCACATACTAGATATCAGTCATTTTTCTTTGGATGTCTTTGTGACATTAAGTATTTGCTTGTGTGTACTCTGGATCGGACAGGGGAAACTTGTCTTGGAGAATACAGTTGAAGAGGTTAAGAGTTTAATCCATGGATAAGTTTGCAATAGAGAATTATTTCCTCAGTCACTATAAACTTCAGTATTTTAGGCATGTGCACTACCATTTGAACAGTTCTACACTTCACTGTGCTTTCCTTGTAAATATCTGTGGTTAATAATGTACTGTTAGAGGGACTTACAAAGGCTGCCTCTTTATTCTCTCTGTATCTGGAACATTAGATTGCTGTGCTATACTTAAAAGTTGATTGCAGACTTCTAGAATTGTACTCAGTTGTGGGCAATTTTTGTCCTTCATAATAGTTAAAATTCCATCATGTGGAAAATAGTTAGACTGTCTGTATAAACCTGTGTATTGGAAACCAGTATCTCAGAGCACTTCATTTGTACTACCACTGTATTTGTGTACTTTAACGATTGTGTAAATACATTCATAATGACTTCTGTTCTTCTTTGGTGTAACTTACTTACAATGACTCTTTACTTGGTGTAAATTTTGTATTATTATTTTTGTAATGGGTTTCTGTACATATAAAGAACATTGTCAATTCCAAACATTTAAAGAAGTGGTGACAGGATTTAAGTAGTCATGGTTAGATTGCAGCAGCTAGGGTATGCAGGAAAAAAGAGAGGACGTTAATTGCTTTGCTCACAAAGAACATGTCTTTTGTCTCTATAAAGGTAAATGTTTTTCTTTAGATATTACTTATTTTGTGGGTCCTTTTTTTTAAAAAAAAAAAAATCATTTTTCAAGTAATACATGAGAGGAAGTATGGAAAGAGAATTGCTATTGAGACTTGATCTGTTGTTAGAGCTGGAAAAAAAAGCAATAAGAAATACTGAGCTCTATATACAAAGCCTTATATAATAAAATTACCGGCTTTTGGTATGTAATCCTCAAAAGTCTATTCAAAATCTGATAGCACACATACCTTCAAAATTACTGTTTCTGATTAGTAGGCCTTTAAAAGCTGGAAGGATATTTATTTTATCTTCACATTTTTATTTAAAACTGGCTATGTGTTTTTATGTGGGAAATCTCACATGTAATGCAGTTCTACAGAATCATAATGGTTAGCAAATCCCTGAATTCTGTGTTACAAGTACCTTGAAAACAATTGAAAATAAGTCCGATGCTTTAACTTTTAAGCTTCTCTTAACGTTACTCATTTCATATATAGAAAATACTAAGTGAAAACAAACAATGTTTCTGTTCTCTTAATAGTGCTGAGCCATATGGTTAGAAATCTAAATTTAATCCAGTTGTGAGGAAGTGTAATCCCCAGTGAACTTAATCTTGCATCAGAGTATCTTCTACACAGAGTAGTTCCTACAATTCACTGGATAAGACAGGTTAATAATAAAAAGTTTTTGCACTTCAATTTGGGAAAATTCTTGACCAAAAGTTATGGGTAGGATTTAGCCATAAGAAATATAAACATAATAAATAAATAAGAATGTGGAAAAGGGGAAATTTGTGTGTAGCATCCTAAAGCATTAAGCACGTGTCTACTCTGTCTTTGTCTCCTGTGACCAATTCAAGATACTTGAGGAGGGTGGAGAGGGGTTGGTGGAAGTAGCACAGAAATAATTTGGTACATCATGGACTGGGAAGATGTGTAGTCCTGATTGCATAACCAGACCAAACATTTAGTTTAACTACAGTCCTCATCTTGGCTCAAACCTGCAAGTGTTAAAGGCATGAAGTCAATGCAGTGCCCCTAGTATCTCCCATAATCCTTAAGGATTCACAGGGTTTTAGGGTCATGCAGTTTTTTTTTCTTGAAAGGCCCCAAACAGATGTACCTCTGTTCCCACTGTAAATTATATTTTAAGTTTGTCTGGCATTGTCGACCAGTGGATTTTATGCAACTTTTTTCAGCAAGACTAAAAAGACTTTTTCTACTTAAGATTTTTAAATACTGAAGTTTAGATGCACTTCTTCATTGGCTTCAGAGTTCTCCACTGAAAACATTTAAACAGCTGAAACAGTAGTAGACAAAGAGTCAGAAGGGCAAGAGCTATCCTCATTTCTTAATGCTCTGAAGCATTCATCTAGGACTAATGAGGAACTTGCCAGATGGAATATGGCTGAGATGATGAAGCAGGTATTAAGATTGGTCCAAGAACAAACAGTATATAACTAGAGGTAAGTAGCTTTTTACTCTGTGTACCTCTAACTTTACATACTTTCTCAGACAAGTGCAGGATCGTCGATCTCAAAGACCAGGTCACTAGAAGATTTTAAGAGCTCCTACTTTTTCAGTAGATGCATGTTCTTCCCACTAGCACAAAGAGTAGCTCTGTGTCAGAAGTATTGAGAGGATATGTTGATGTTGCTTCTCATATGCAATGACTCTGCTATTGTCAAAGTTGTTTACTCTTCAAATACCAGCAGATCACCTTCCTTCAGGTTTCTTGTTTTGGGTCCGGCTGCAGGGAACAAGAGCAGTGCAGTTCAGATCATGCCCATTTTCCTCCACAGTGAATGGCTGGACTCATTTCAGACTTCAGAGAGTACTAGATGCAAAGATAAACTGTGGTTTTCCTTCACAAGGATGTGCTGTGACTGCGTGCTATTAAAGTCTGTCGTTTTGGTTCACCCAGTAACACTCATTCTTGTAGTAGGATGTGGCTTGAGCTGGCCAGTAAGGTAGCATAGCATTTGATTAAACCTTAAGTCTTACCACTTTTGGCTAAACTAAAAATATATATATATTTTTAAAGTAATCATGCATTTATTCAAACATATTTTATGTAAATAAGACCTAGGATCTTCAAAGTGTAAATACACAGAAACTTTTGAAGATGCACTTGGAGAGATTTTTCCCAGATGGCTCAGCAGAGATGCTTAGTGTTGGGCACCAATAGATGTGAACTTCCCAAGTATCCATGCTTTTAGATAGCAAAATGCTTCTCTTACTGCATTGAAGAGACTGTAATTTTGATGGACATAGTGCAGCCTTGAAAATATACTTTGAGGAGGCAGTCTCAGCTGGGTATCCAAAAAATACCAAAATAAATACATTATGAGGCAATATTTTTTTAGGAGCTTTCAAGTTCTAAAGAGCACACTAAAGGGTGTCACTTGATGATAAAGACAACTTACTGACAGTACTCAAAATATTTAGGGCTTTCTAAGTCAAAGCAGCTTGTAAAACTTCACCTGCAAATGAAACCTGGAGCACTGTGTAGAGGACAAGAAAAACTCCTAAGACAAGCACCAGAAAATTAATAGCTATTATTTTAAATAAGTTAATGCTTAAAAGTGATCTTCAGAATCATTTCCAGAAGGGAGACCATTTCCATTTCAGAAGCGGTCAAACTGAGTCATGGCAAAAGCAGTCCCCTTGCATACATCGAATTCTGTCTGCCTGACAGCTGTTTCCTGTTATTTTTCTCTATAAGCACACTGCTCATGTCCCCAGTTATTGACAACCAAATAAATATTTATTCACTATATTTGCAACTGTTTACTAGAAAGGCATAAAACAAATCTAGGTAAATGTACATATAACATTAAAGTGCATTAACAGGAAATAAGTCATCTTGCACAAAACTGAAGTGTACTCCCATAATCCCCAGGAAAACAATAGCAGAAAGACAGACAGGCATACATAAGTGAGTACTTACCATCTAAAATCTAAGAGTTTGCATGCTCCTGAAAACCCTCTGTTTATGATTGCCTACAAAATTTGAACTTTTCTTTGGCAGGTAACAAAGGTACATATGTGAGTGTACTTAGGGATTTAAGTTTGAGCGCTTGACTTTTGGAATCTTTTCATTTCTTCTTAGAGAATGATGTTACATCACCTAACACATGCTTGCGTGGGATTTAATATTAACAAGCACAAGAACTGTCCAATCTTTCATACTATCTACATTTTTCAATTCTCAGCTTTAGGAAACTAGCTGCTATAGGAGCTTGTACTACTGAAGACTTGCTGTAATGTATATAAGGACCAAAAAAAAAAAAAAAAAAGAGACTGATTTTTAAACAGAAAGCTCCATGACTTCAAGATTTTTAGTTCTGCAGGGATCTTGCGGGTTCTAATCAAGATCTTTTATTGAGAAGTGACAATAACAACAACAAAAAGTAAACTTATGTTTGTGTAGGAGGAAGAATAAAATAGTTTCAACTATGGATTGCTCATTGTCCAGTAAACAGATCTCTTTTCCACTCTACTTTGTATTTTGCATGTTTGATACATACATACATACGTGGTCACCTGTTGATATATTCTCTGTGTTACAGGCATGTATACACACATCTTTTTGCATTAAGAAATTACGGGCCTAAGATCCATTATATGATCAAGCATAGAATATTTTAACCATAATTCCTATAGCTCACAATTTATAGAATGTACAAAAATCTAAAAAACATTCAGCATTATGCTAGCCTGTGCACTAAGAGACTGTTAGTTTCAGAGAAATAATCTATGAAAACAGTTTTTCAGCTGTTCTGTATTATACTAGTTAGATATTTTGCATCTCGGATTTCAGTTGTTTCTCTTACAGACTTCTTAAATAGATTCATGAACTACATGTAAAAAAAAAATATATATATATATATTTATATGTACCGGTAGCAGATGCAAGAGCAACTTACAGTATTGTCATTGAAATGCTTGGTAATTCAGTTGTATAATTACCTGTCTTCCAACCTTTTCAATTTTCAAGTCTCAAAATTTTTAATAGGTGAAGGCTGAACAAAGGTTCATCTACATCTACGTTGCACGGCACTATTCTGCTTGTGCTTCCAAGCAATCATTCTCTTTAGCAATGCTTTCTGACTCCAACCATCCCCATTCTCAAAATGAATTAAAGAGCATGTCTCACAAACTGCACATACGGGATTTGCATCCCTACAGAGTTGAGATTAAAGAAGTACTGTACCAAGATACCTGGAGGGGTGTAAAAGCAATTTTTTTGTGAATTTGTAAGCAGAATAAAATTAATGAGAAGCAGGCTAATCTTGCCAAGAGAAAGGGATTCAGATACAATCTTCTTCTGCATGTAAGTTTCTAACTGTTGTTCTTAGACAGCACTGGGAGTCTACTGATTTTTTTTTTTTTTTTTAACATAGTGGAGGAGGAGGAGCTCAATATAGAGGCCTTCGTGGCCATGGCTGTAGAAGCAGTTGGATACATGCTTTTAAGGGGTCTTGCTGAAATGTGCTTCCCTTGTCTTAATAGCTCCCTCATCTGCCCCAGTCATGTAAAAGTGTAACCTAACATTTCTGGTTTCCATTGTAACTATGAAGTTATCTATGGAAAATGAAACATAGTCCATAAAGTCAGTATAAGCCAAAATTTTATAGAAGTTAAAATCTGAATTTAGAATCACAGAACATCTGAATTTAGAACAATTTAGAATCACAGACTATCCTGATTTGGAAGGGACCACAAGGATCGTCAAGTCCCAGTTCCTGCAGAATGTATTTAAAATTGTACTGAACCCTGAGGTCACAGAAACAACTATTTGGTTCCATGGTAACAGTATAGCAAAGAAGTTTGGTGATCAAAACCCATAATAGGACAAAAATTACTATTTCAGAATCTGCGTTCACATTTGGAAGGTTTCTAGTCTTTACTTTTTGAAACGGAATGCAAAACTCCAATCTGCAAGCTGTATTGGGCCTTATTGTATCATCTGAAACAGCCTCTGTGGTTTCCATTTTCCTCTTGCCCTTTGACATGGTGACCTTCTGGGGCTAGCAGAGTAGTATTCCAAGTGCTTATTTAACCTTTGGCAAACTAAGTTATAAGCTAAGTTATATGACTAAATTCTGATGACTTGGACATGCCAGTGGAATTTCTGCTGATAAATAGGAATTTAAAAATAAATAAATAAAAGTTTTAATGTACTATATGTAATATAAACCTTTTAGTTTCGTACAGCATCCATTTCCATTTAAGATCAGTCCAAAAGGGGGGGGGGGGGGGGGAATATGATCCTAAGATTTCAATTTCTGTGCAAATTTTTCCTAACAATGCAAAACCATTTTGAAAAAATTACCAGAGTGGAAGCTGGTGTACAAAATAAATTAGGGAATGGTTCATGGTTTTGGGGGCCTTCCTTAGTTTTACTCTTATGTTTCTGCTAAAATGATGAAATATGAGACAACTAATGATGTTACTTTGTTATGCAGGAATACAGAAGTTTAGGGATTAGTGTCTTACATATTTTAATAAGAGATGTGGAACGTCAAAGCCATTGTTCCTGCTACCAAGAAGAAAAATTGAATCCATTACAAGTAAGCCTGTTTTGAAGATTGTTACTGCAGTCACAAATCCTGCAGAGCTTTTTATAAACATATCCGAAAGTTGGGTTGAAGTAGCGTGATTTTGTAGAGAAGATTACATTTCTTCTATGTATTTGGTTGGAAAGAAAAAAAAGTGGAAAATGTAGAATGCCTTCCTTTTACCTTTCTTCTCAATGTGAAGTTTTCACAATGAATCTTTTGTCTTTCAAATCTGCTGTCCCACAGACTCCCTGTGCTGTTTGTGCAATGCACAAGTACTAGAGCAGACCCCATTCTTGATGGGCTCCTATGCAGTGCTGTCATAATGTGATCAACAGTTCCACAATGTTTCCTCAAACAACAAGAATGGCACCCTGAACTTCTATAGATTAAGCAAAAGGGTAGGGAAGTGGGGTAAAAATAAAAAAATATATATATATATATATTTTTTTTTTTAAAAAAAGCATCTTAAGTCCTTCCTATGTTGCTAACATTGCATTTCAAAGACAGCTAATATGTTTCAAAGTAGTCTCAACCTTTTCCCTCGGATAACAAACATACATCTATCTCCTTATATGTAATCTGGACACTTAAAATGTTTTATGTACAAAATGGATACTCTCAGAAGACTCTAGAAAACCTAATTTCCATCTTCTGGATATTACTTGTAATATTTTCAAATGTTACAGGGAAACTATACTGAAAACTGTATGTGAATGAAGGTTAACTTTGCTTATTGTCTGTTGGGATTTAATCTGCTCATTTTATTTTTCTTTCAGCATTACCTAGGAATACCGCTTGTGTAATCTGCTGAAGACAGTATTCAGCAATGTGCCTTTCTGTGTACAGTGTTTCCAGATGATAATTACAAAGGTTATGTGTTTAGACAAACTCATAGAAATACGTTGGAATAAATCAAAGTAACAGATAATCAAAGTAACAGATAAGAAAATTATATTAGGGCTGAGCCAATTAATCTGAAAATCTAAAAAAGTAAGAAATTCAAAGACCTAATGGAGACCTTTTAAGTTCCTGAGATTTTTCTCCATCTCAAACTCTTTCTCCTTCACAAAGAACACAGCAAGGGAAGGTACATTTAGCTGTACAACACAGCAATTTCATCCATATTGTCTGAAAGCATACATATAGTGCCACTTTTTTAAAGATATATTCTTCCTGTATCTCTTAAAGTGAACAGTTTCTGGTGATGCATAGCAAGATTCTACTTGTGTTTATAAAAGCTTTTTAGTTTACATAAAAAGTATAACCACGCTGTTTCACCTTTTACCGATAGAGCTAATTTTCTGATAACAGGTTGTCTAATAAATCAGCTTTCAGAGAGCTGATCAGCTGACTGTCTTCCAGTTAATAAAGCAGATGGCCCAGCCCTAAACTAGTTCTATTTCTAAAATAAATAGCGTTGAAAATCTTTGACTCTCTTCTAAAGACTTCGTCAGTTTTCTGCCACGCTCACACACAGGTTTCTGGGTTAGTTACAACTTCGCCATTTTTTTCAGGCTCATCTTTTAGAAACTGTTCCACTTCAATAGAGTCCACCTTGGCATCTTCAGGAGTTTTGTCTTCAGATTTGTTTAGTTCCTCTCTTTCTGCTGCTGCTTCTTTTGTATGTGGTTCTTCTGATTTTTTCTTAATGCAGAAGAAATTTCCCAAGGCCAATACAAGTGCTGAGGTGGTAACTTCAATTCCAGCAATAATAAAAACAAACATGTACCTCCGTGTTACATCCAAGAGTTTTCCTGAAAAAAGACAATATTCCAGGTAAATGACAAGTGATTTTCTTGCAAATAATTTTTCTCTGCATTTTAAAGATTTAAATGTCTCCTGTCTAGAAGTACCATAAGTATAACCAAGTTTTTGAAATAGTACTTTAACAAGCTCATAACAAATATTTCTCACACACACACAATCATGCAATTCAGCTGAAATAAAACCAGCATAGTCTTCATATGCAAGAGATGAGACAAGTGTCACGTATTTCAGCTCAAAATCCATGGCCAGAATCTGTATGGTCAGCTTCCTCTCCCAACTTCCTTTATACTCAGGCAGTGCAAATGTCTGTGGAGTCAAATGGCCTGCTAAAATGCATGTCTTACTTAATAGGCAGCCTGGGGTAACTGACTGCTTCTGATGCTTTAGTCAGATTTTCATGAGACTAGGTGAAGGTGAAAGAAGAGGAGAAAGGATGTGAAGAAAGTTTCCCTTTAAACCTGAAGATCAGAGGAAGCAAAGCACAGTACTGTTTTTTTCCATAAAGGATTCTGTCACAACAAAGACAATAGGTGGTTTTCAGTGTCTGGTGTAAACAGTAAACATTCTGCGACAGTGAACTGTTGTTATTTGCAGTGCAGTGTCTGTTAAATTTATGTACTTTGAAATTGAATTCGTGATTTTTGATTCAAATTATGGCAAAATAATATTTTTCAATGTTCCCTTATTCTTGGGCTGTAAGACGTGAAGCAGAAGCAGCCAGTCTACCTTCCTGAGGTTTTCTCCTTGTAAGTTTTTCCTCTTTGTCCTCTGAAACTTTTCCTCCTTCAAATCTACTGTGGTTATACAGAATCTATCCTAGTATTTTCCAACAAAAATTGTCAGGTTTCACAGTCTGAATTCCAAATCCACAGAGGTCTGAACTTCATCAAATTTATTCACTTTGTGTGAAACTCATACAATGCCTTCTAATAAGAGGTCCAGGTCATGCTTAGAGGGAAGAAAGAGCAGCATCTCCAGCTGGCAATTCAACCAATCCTGAAATAGATTCAAGAAGGATCATCCCACTCTGTTTTGGAATGTTTCTAATTACAGCTGCAGAAAGTTGTGTAAGCATGTGCAAGCATGAGCAAAATAAGCACTTCTTTAGTGCCTCATATTGTCTTTTTTCTCCTTTATCATACAATTTGTATAAATAGATGCAACACAAATGATTTTGAATGCTGGAATTGACCGAATACTTACCTGCTGATGGTGGGCCAATTAGAACAGCCATAGCTTCTGCCAGGAGCACTAAACCAATAGCACTGGAAAACTTCTGGGTACCAACAATAGCCATGAGAACTTCAAACTGAAGAGCACCTACCATTCCATAAGAAATGCCAAAGAAAATGCAAAAGACCACCAGGCCACCATAATCAATAGACATAGAACCCATGAGATCTGTAAAGCCATTAAAAATCATAGCAAAACTGAAGAGGTAGACACAACGTGGTCTAACCCACTTGAGACCAGCTACCATTCCACAAATAGGCCGAGCAAAAATATCAATGAATCCCAGAATAGTCAGAAGAAATGCTGCTTTGGTGTCCTGATACCCTAAATCCTTGGCATAACTCACAACAAAAACTGGGGGAACAAAGAGTCCAAGCACCATGATAGATGCTGCTAGTGTGTATATTACAAAGCCACCATCTTTAAATACACTGAAATCCAGAAGTTTTTTCTTTGATTTCTTCTCAGCAGTTTCTTTGGTAGTGTCAGACTTTTTGGGTGGCTCCAAAGGTCTCATTAGTGCTCCACATACACAACAGTTGAGCAGCATCCCACCCAGTATAAGGAATCCTCCTCTCCAACCATACTCGTGTTGAAGTATCTGCCCCAGTGGTGAAAGGGCACAAAGAAACACTGGGCTCCCAGCAGCAGACAGCCCATTGGCCAAGGGCCGGCGTTTATCAAAGTAACGGTTTAACATGATGAGTGAAGGCTGAAAGTTGAGTGCCAGACCCAAACCTGTAATAGAATGTACAAAAACCAAATCAATACTGCCCTCCAATATTGCTTTAAAAAAATTAATTGCATGGTTTCTGATTCATAGTGTAAGATCAGTTTTTCTTCAACTGGACAAAAGAATTCTCAGGTAACATTTGTAAGAGAATTTCACCTCTGTTATTCTTATACTCTATGGTTTCACTTCACTGATAACAGCAGTGGCTATTAAACATACCAGAAAAGATAATATTCATTAAAAAATAATTTAAAAAAATTCAAATTTATCTGCTGTCTTTATAAAAGCCCATGTCTTTATAAAATCCCAGTAGTTTAGATATTTGTCATTTATATGAAACTTCAGCCTAAAGCAAACACATTAGCTAAGTCATTTTCAATCATGCACATTACTTACCAGTAATCACACCTGCAGTTAGATAGATCTGAACGATACTTGTGCAGAAGGAGGCTATCACCATTCCCATTGATGCAAAAAGGCCACCCACCAGCATGACAGGCCGACAGCCAAAGCGATTGACACATACACTACAGAGCGGACCTGGGCAAGAAGACCAAGTTACAGTTGTTAAGATAAACCAATTTTTGCAATTGATTTCATGTCAGTTCACATTTCTTTCCTTACTTTGCCCACACTGTGAGGCCAATCCAGAAGGTTGTGCTTTTCTCTGGAGTCAAATACTTCATCTTTTTCATTTTCAGTGTCATGCAACTTTTCTTTTCCATCATCTTTAGTTATGGAATCTTTAGTTAAGAAGTTACAGAGATTTTATATGGAAGCTGTATGTGCCTAAATAATTTCTGGATTTATGTGTTTAACAATAATTCTTTGAATGCCTTACTTGTACACAAGTAATGACACACCATCATGATTCACACTGTGAATCTCCGTATGATTTACAAACATTGTATGATGCAACAATGGTTCAAAACCAGAGAACTACCTACCTGTTCCATAAAGCATGGCCAACAAAATGGAGGAAATCCATGCAGTGTCACTATATCCAATACCAAATTCACGGATAAGTTCTTTGAAGAAAACACTAACTGCCTTAGGAAAGGCATAGGAGAATCCTGTGATGATAAAACAGCCAAAAAGGACAGCCCAGCCCCAGCCTCCATCAGGGGCTTTAACACCAGATGGACCATCATCAGCTACTACGGCTCCCATGACAAAGCTCTAGTGTTCCCTAAGAAACAAGAAACAATTAGTTTACAGACATTAGGGCAATTATCTACCCAAAATAGGCAGAACCTGCACTACAATTAAAGTTACAAACAAGATATTAGACTATTTTAAACAAATTTTGAAGACGCAGTGCTTTTTAACTATTCCTTGTTATTAAGGCTTACAAATCTACAAAAAATTACACAAAAATGAGACAGTAGAATTTTTAATGAACATCCCTTCACAGCTCTCCCAAAATCAAACCTGTGTTTCAACTGAACCACCATTTCATAGAAAACACAGAGCCATTACAGCAGGTCAGTCATGTATTCAACTTTCCTAAATATTTAACTAATGCATTAAAGCCTGGGATTTTTGTCACAAGACCTTTTACATGAAACTCTTGGACTATTCACTTAGAAGACCTGGATGCAAAATCCCAGTGCATCACAAGTGTTTTGTGTAACACTGGACAAATCGATTTTCTGAGGTCAACAATACAGCCTTGATGCACAGGTATCTTGAAAAGATGGACATCTCTTCAAAATTTTCATGAGCTATTAGTTTCCACACATGAAGCAAGCACCTAAGCTAAAATGCAATGAAAATCAGCATGGGCAGTTTTTGTGGAAGATCAGAGTTAGTAACTTCAGCAATGTTCAGTTTTATTGTGTGCCTGGATGCAATGCTTTCTACTGTTGTTATTACAGTATCAGTTTATTTGTTAAAATATTTTATTTACTGAATCTCATCTTTTACACCTTCTATTTGTAGCCACAAGCTCCTTAATAAATAAAAACTTTTCTTGTGAGAATTTTATGTACTACACAGAAATGCCACAAAGCTTTGAATGAGGAAAAAAAAAATCTGAAAAGGCAGAAAGTGTTACTGTTAAGTGAAGACAGCAGAGAGATACTAGGCATCACATCAATTAAGTTTCTGTAAGGGGTCCTTATTACAGAAGACTTGACTCGTAAAGTGAAACTTCAGAAAAATGATACATAAAATGTGTGAATAAAATGTGGCAATTTCTTTAAAGGACAATTAATACTCCTGTTGGCTCAATGTTCCTCTGTAGTACTACCTAAAAGAGGAATGCAAGCACGGTTGCACATCAGGGAGGATGTTCATCACCAAAGAATGCTTCTGCTTTGAGAAACGTAGGTCTGCCTAACAATCGTTGTGCTAGGAATTATGTGACCCAGAGAGTAAAGTACATCCAGACAACCTCAGTGGCAGATGACCTGAGCCAAATCACCCTCGAAAGCTATTCGACAGCACGCTTGTTCCTTCCAGAAAAGAACTGCCAAAGATTCTCGGAGTTTCTCCAGGGCAGAACACACCGCAAACCGGCACACCGCAAACCCGGCCCGGAGGAAGGCCCGGCTCCCCCCCCCTCTGGCTCCACTAGGCTACTAGCCTCCGAGCAGGGAATGCGCGGAGCCGCTTCCTCCCTGGTGCCGCGCGGGTCGGGCCGGGCCTGTCGGGGCGCTTCCCCTGCTGGGACCCAATCTCCGGCCGCGGACCGCCGGCGGTGGCACAGGGCGGCGCCCGCGGGGCGGGCCCAGTCGCCACGACCCCGCGTGATCCCGCTGCTGCGACGTGCGGCATCGCGAGCCTCCACGGCAGTGCGCGCGCCGAAGGCCGCCGCACTGAGACGTGAAGGACGTGACTGGGCGGGCGTGCGGGAGGGGCGCCTCCTGTAATTGCAGGAGACGCAGCCGACCGCGCCACCCGGGGACGGCGCTCCTCCTTGCAGCGCGCCTTCCCTGGCGCGCGGCGCGAACGTGCGGGCAGGGTTGACGCGGGGCCCCCGTGCAGTGCTCGCAGCCCGCGGAGCCTGGTTCGCTCGGGACAGGTAGAAATAACCTCCTCACCGGCCGTTCACGTGCTCTTCCGCGCCTAGCAGAGCAGGTCACGCGGTAAGCGAAGTATTTTGTTCCAGCTGGCCTACATGACTTACCAGATTTGTCTGCCGCAAGACAAACAAGCTCTAAGACGGCTTTATTTTCTGTTATGGTGAAAAGGCCAGACTTACAGACATGGGGGAACATGTACTACTCCCAGCATTTCATAAAAATAAGGCTATGGGAAACAATAACATCCATTTACTCTTCATAGTATCTACTAGCATGTATGGCTAAGAATCACCGTAAAACAACATACCAGACCCTCAGATGCCACCGTGTACACACTCATGCATCAGTCTTGGTCTAGTTTAATCCATGCATAGTTCATGTTAACACATCAGAATTAAAAACCACTGACCTTAGCTAAATGAACAACATCCCTAAATACAGAGCAGGAAATTCACTTCATCCTGTTCCCTTCATCATGTTGCAGAGTGGCTTACTAGGCTTGTCTGTATTTACTTCCTGAAGAACTGAAAAGGAAGTAGCAGTGAGGTTCCTCTATAAGGTTGCGCAAACTAGGGCCAGCACCAGAGGAGGTGGGCTCATGGTTGATTTGCACAATTTTTTTCTTATAATTTTGCTTCCAGTACTTGGTATGGGGGTATTGCCAAAGTCTTCCACGTCTTGAGGCTACTGCGTAACTACTGCAAAAGATTGCTTTTCTTTTTTTTTTTTTTTTTTTTTTTGCTAGTTCAGCCCTGTTTAGAGGCAAAGGATCGCATTTTAGCTGTCTGCAGATGAGTTTTAGTATCTACACAAACAGATGTGATAGAATTGCCAGTATTTATTCCAGATTCCTTCCATCATAAATGGAATGGAATTGCTCAGAAAAGCTGTGGATGCCCCATCCCTGGGAGTATTTAAGGCCAGGTTGGATGGGGTTTAAGCAACCTGGTCAGGTGGAAGACGTTCCTGCCCATGGCAGGGAGCTGAAATTTGATGATCTTTAAGGTCCCTTCCAACCCTATCCATTCTATGTTTCTATGATAAATGGGTTCTTCCTTTGGTAATGTGTGAAACAAAGGGAGCAAGTGTTAAATCTGTGTTTTCATGCTGTTGCCATGGGAACTAATATAGTCTCTGAAGGAAATCTGAGGTGGTTGTAGGTAGCATGGTCAGCGGTGGGTTTGGTGTGACAATGCATGTAGTGCATATATAGAAAGACATTTGTATTATAAAAAGCAGCAGCTAGAAATGGCAAGAATCTAACATTAGCATTTAACCAACTTTACACGGTACTTTGTGGTCAGCAGTATGGGTGAAAAGGACATTTGTGAGTCTGTAGGCTGATCCATGTAGCTTGAGAACTTCTCCAGAATGTATTTAACTAGGACAGATTTGCTAGAAATCTAGCCTAGGAATTCAAGGCTGGGTAGAAATAAATAATGATGATCAAAGAGAAGAGATGAACTTCCATGTAGGAGTCCCAGTTCAGCCTGGAACCCCACTAGATGAGAGTTGTATAATCACAAAAGGCAGTCCAAGCTGAGCAAGGTAGAGATCCTTGTCTAGTTTCTTATCCATGGAATGAAAGCAATAATGATTGTCTCTTTATAGAGTGTTGTGAGGGCAATGGGTTGCCCTGCATCCCAACTGCCATTGGTCAGACAGCACTGTCTGGGCATTGAGCAGATCTGGTGCCAGCCAAAGCTCTGCTCTGGCTACTGCAGAACATCACTGCCTCTGGCTTCCTCCTTCAGCATCTGGTCACACCTGGGAGTGCAGAGCTACTGGCCCCAGTGCATGAGCAGTGCTCCACCAGTGGCTCATGAGGCACCCACAAGATAGACTTTATTCCTGCCATCACTGGCTTCAGGCCGGTTCCAGGATTTGAAGGTCTCCACATTCAGCCTTGCCTCCTTAATCCCTTTGCTACTACTGCTCAACTTTCATTTCAGTTTAGAGCCTGGGGGCTTACATTCCTGAGTTCCCATTGTCACAACAGTGACAATTTAAATCCACCAAGGCAAGCAAAGCACAGTCTGAGGGATTGTCCCCGTAAGGACATTGCCACAGCCCTGGACATTAATGCTGTTACTCGGCTCTACGAATACTCTGAAAATGCTTGGTTAGGCAATTGGGCGCTGAGCCTCGCAGCCGTCCCTCTAGAGTGTGTCCGCAGCAGCGGGGAGGGGAGCACCCTGCAGGCATCTTCTCGGCTTCAGGCTGTGCAGCTCTGTGCCTGCCCTGGTGCACAATGCCTGCCACCATCGTGCTCCTGGCCCCTCCTCACACACACGGGGGGCAGCCACGGCCCCTCTATACCGGACTCTGCCTCTGTGGATTTACTGCTTGTAATCCACATGGAAAGATCTTTGACTTGCCTTACTCTAAATGCTTTGCACAGGAAAAAAAAAAAAAAAAGCACACAAACAGCAGATTGAGTGGCAGCAATACGACTTCCTTACCAGCACAGAACACTGGAACCGGCAACTGCTAGAAACAGTGAAAACATGCTTGGAAACATGCTCTCCTGGATGGTAGATTTAAGTGCTTTTTGGATAAAGCAGTTGGTAAACAGTTTGGTTTAGGATGTCATAGGGTGAAGTCTTGTATTGTTTTGCAATATTTATTTCTGAGGGAGTGGAAGTTTGTTGAGGTGTGGCACTCAGCAGTTTAAAAGGTAAAAGAATCTGTTACTACAGTACACCTGTTGTGGTTCAGTTAGAAGTATAACTCAAGGGAAATTATAAAGATATTAAGGTGACTTATATTGTGAATGAAGAGTGAAGTCACATATATCGATGTGTGATACCATGTTATGCAGCTGCACTATGCAGAGTGATTGTGTAATACGATACCCATGGGCCAGCTGATCTTTTCCCAATACATTCAGCTACATTTGCTAGCCCAGCTTGAGATACAATGCATATGCATGTGAGCACCTTATATATCAAACCAGTC
Organism: Oxyura jamaicensis; assembly: GCF_011077185.1. Lineage (NCBI taxonomy): Eukaryota > Metazoa > Chordata > Aves > Anseriformes > Anatidae > Oxyura > Oxyura jamaicensis. Next base: position 12,541,458 of record NC_048910.1, on the reverse strand, counting down.
CCATGGTATTCCACAAAAAATAAGCATGTAGGTACTGCTGGTGATGGGACTGAATCCTTAATTAGTATTTATCTATCCTTATCAGTTTTTGTTTTTACACAAAGTAATTTCTCTACAGTAAACTGGAAAACCAAATTGCAAAAGCACCACAACTGCAGGGCCAAAATTAATTCTCATGATACACAAAGAATGAAATTTAATACTGTAACTTCTTTTTTTGAAAGCATACTAAAAGCAACTGGATAATTCAAATACAACCTAAGTCATGTCTGTCATTGCTTCTGTGCACACAGAAAGGACATGTCGTCTGGTCTCAAGGTCCCTCAGTGATGCTGACAGAAACGAATTTGTACTTATGGTAATAGGTGTGGTATAAAAACAAATAAACAAACAACATTGGTTTCAGAAAAATAAGCCCAGTTCTCAGAAACTGAACATTTGATATAGAGACAATAATTACTGAGGTCAATGATGCTATTGTTACAGAACTAGTGTATTTGTCTCAAAGGCGGTACCCAAGAAGACTGAACTGTTCGTTACAAGTTGTATTTGTAATTAAGGAAAATATTTATCTTGAGATTAAAAGAGAGTTTTCTTGGTAAGAAGAAAGTCACAATAAGAATTTGTCTTTCATCTTCAAGTTATTATGCAGATCCATGACTTTTTTGCTTTTAGACATTTAAGCTAGGGGTACTTGCTGGCAACATGCTCATTAAGGAAAAAGAAAAAAGGCTATAATATAATCTGATTTCCCCCATCACCATTCTTTTGTACAGATAAGCCTGCAGCGGGAATCTACTGTGTCATTCTAGTCTGCTAGTAACTCATGATGTGTGTTATTGTAGCTGTAGCACTGAAGCAACACCAAAATGGTTTGAGGCAAAGTGGGAACAGGAGATTGATTAATAATAAGCATTGGTATAGAACACCACCAGCAACTATAAACAGCACTGAATTACTCGTTTATCCCAGGAGTTTGGAGAGTGAGATAGGAAAATAGTGAAAGCTGGCAAGCCCTTAAGAAAAGCAAATGCAGCACAGCCAGAAAACTGATAAAACAAAGAAGACCAAAATGGGAGAATGAAAATCATGGTGGGGCCTATTGGGGAGGACAGGAGGTCAGGGAAGGCATTGGCAAATATGATGCTTTTGTAGGAAGTGGGATTTACAGCAGTCTTTGGAAATGGATGTTTGATTAAAATGGCTGGCATTTAAGCAGATAAGCCACAAGTAGTGCGCTACTGTGTCAGACAGGGGCCCGTCGGGATGGTTTGTAGGAAGTACCTAAGCATGAGTTATAATAAATAAATTGAATTCGAGTATGTGCATCAGCGATTGAGAACAGCTTCCCTCGCGCCGGGGAGAACCGGGAGCCGGCGCCCCGCCGCGGGGCCCCCCAGTCCCGCGCGAGGAGCCCGGCGGAGCGGGGGCAGAGCGCGCCGTGCCCACCGCCCCAGCGGGCCCCCGCGCAGCCGCGGGGCGAGGGATGCAGCGGCGCCGCCCGCGCCGCACTCGCACAAAGCTTCGGCCACGCCGAGCGCGTCTCTCGGCCCGACTGGCACCAGGCGGAGGCGCGCCCGCCTCCCGCCCGGCGCTCCGAAGCGGGCTCGCCCAGCTCGGACCCCCGCGCTGCCCGCGGCGCCCGGCCCGTCGCGCCCAAGCGGTCGGCAGCATCGCGAGCGGCGGCTCCACCTCAGTACCTGAGTCCTGTCCCGCGCCTCGGCGTGGGGATGCCCTGCGCGCGCCGGACCGCTGCCCGCTCACCCCGTGCGCCCGCGCTGACCTGTCCCAGCCCGTCTGCGCCCCGCCGGCTGCGGAGCGCTTCGGCGAGGCAGGACGCGTCCGCTTGCCCCTCCCCTGCCGGAGCGGGGCCGCCCGGGTCCTAGCGCCGCCACGTGACCCCTTTCCCGCCGCTACTGGTCGGCCGGCGCAGGGGCTCCCCCGGCCGCGTGTAGCCCGGCTCCGCGGCGCGCCGGGGCGGCTTGAAGGGCGCCCGCTCGAAGCGGAGCCCCCGCGGGCGCCTGGGGCCGCGCAGGCCGTCGCGCAGGGCACCGGCGCCGGCGCGAGCTTCCACGGGGCGCCACGCGGGGCTGGATCCAGCCCGCATGGGATGTTGCCCTAGCTGCCCAAAGGAGCCATAGGCTTTCATGAGCAAATCGGCCTCTGTAGCTGAGGTTTGTTCTGTGCTGCCATTTGTGTTTTCCACTGAGCGATCGCAGTTCCTCTGTTGTTTCTTCACATAAGAAGGACTTCTATGAGCTTCCTTCTTTTTAAAATTCAGATGGAGTGACCTGTCTTTGTTGATCTGCTGTGGCTCTACTGGTATTCATACAAATGTTGAATTATAAAACTCTGTGTGTGTAAAACTGTGAACAGCTGCTATTGTGCAGCATCCATGCAAGTTGTGATGGGTTCTTGAAGTGTAGCACAGACAGTAGTATTCCTTGGACTACTCAGGGCTTAAGAAATTTAGGAATATGTGCTCCATTTTATAGAACACTTAACAGCACACAGTCCAGTCCATGTTTTTATCATTCCTATCACCAGTGTGGAGATGCACAGGTGTGTTGTAACTAGTAGAGGTTATGAGAGTTGGTATTGTATAGCTTAGTAACATCCAGTATTTTAGAAGCTACTTGATGAAACGGGGTAATACAGAGGGAAGATCTGAAACCCTCTAGACTCCATAGATTTTTTTTCTTTTCATTAGGTTGGCTCTGACTTTTGATTCAGGTTTGGTGTAGTATTAATTTTTACTCTCTTAGCGATTAATTGCAGAAATAAACAACGATGAACATGGCTAGGTGGATTGTTTAGGTAGACAGCATTCAACCAGTGAGATACACATTGCTAATCTTAAAAATAAGTAAAACTAGTTTTTACCCATCTACTGTTACCTGAATTCGGGCCATTCACTTACAGGTTAGTTGAAGGCAATTGCATAAGAGCAACAAACACAAAGTGTTGTGGAGCTTCTGAAGCAAGTGGTACAGTGCCTGCAGCCCAGCAAAATTGGTGGAGTCCAGCAACTAGAGACACTTTTTGTCTCTACAGGTAATCTTGGTTCTCCAGGAAAAAGTAGGTTCTCTATTGCCAGACAGGAAAAACAGTTACAGTTCTTGATAAATGGAACTGCCTCCCACACATTGCCCCAGTCTCTGACTAATTTCTTAAGGAGGGGCAGTTCCATCCTGCAAAACGTTTTGCTTTATTATTTTACAGTACTTGAGTAACTATATCATAGAATTGTATAGCTCCATAGTAGAATTCTTAAAACCTTAGAGATTTGTACTGTTGAGATATTTTCAGAATGGATGGAGGTACCAAGGAATGGAGAGAGGAGAAGCAAAGTCCCTGCCAATATATCATCTGTATCCTGTAGGTGCACCTACATTATGGTTTTTTTCTAAACCGTCAGTATCTGTTATAGGCACTCAAATGATATAAGAGGCTAGATAAGGAAACCGGTGTTCACCAAACACGTTAAAAAGACAAGAAAAAGAACTGGTGTATCTTCATGTCTGGGAACACTGCCCTTTCCAGATCCTCTATCTCTGTGCAGACTTCCACTTCCTCCGACCCAGTCAGAAGAGTGCAACACATGCTGTCTGGCTTGAGTTCAGTTCTAGAACACTTTTAAGAGGTTAGTTGTAAAACTATTTAAGAGGTCAATGTCTTATCATAGAGGCAGAAGTGTGACATGAGTCTATTTTTCAGAATGGATGTCCATAGCCATAGTCCAGCTGCTGAGAAAATTGTGAACAGTGTTTTCTGATGTCACTTTTGTATCTGATTACTCCCATTGTTTTTGAAGAACGTTTTCTCAAAGTGATGTGCTCATAGATGATGTGCCAAGGTACCAGGATCATTGGATTTAATTCAGTATTCAACAAGGCACTAGTGTAATTGAGCAGAACACAGGGTTGCTGTGCTTGCAGAAGCCTGAATAGAGTCTGGATAACCTCAGATATATTTGGAACTGAGATGAAGGCACAACCCCCCTACCTGTTAAGTGGAGTTAAATAGCATGTGTTTAAGCAGTAAATTTGCTGTAATACATGTATGAGTAGAGGGAATGTTAAGGTGCAGCAAAGAAAACTCAAAACACAGTGACTTACGGCATCTACCTCTGACTAGAGCTTTGAAAAGAAAATCTACAATTCTAATTAAATAATAGTAATTTAAAAAAATCACACATCTTTTCTGCATCTTGTTATTGTTCATTTCTAAGTATGCCAGTTACAGATAATCTCAAAGTGTTGTTAAGACAAACTCATGAGGAATCATTAACTAGGCAAATTCTCTATCCAGAGTAGACTGAGAAAATCTCAGTTCAGTTTTTTGCTAAGGAGGATTCTCAATAGGAAAGTCCTGCACACTGTAATTCCTTACAGATTTCCAAATAAAGATCCCACTGTGTTCTTTATTGACATACTCCATTTGACTTGTCTTTTATGGTTTATTTTGTGCCTTTGCAGCAAAGAAGGCTAACGGTATCCTGTCTACCAAATAGAAGAGTACATAGCTGGCTCATGGGCAATTTGTTGTCCATCAAGACCCCAGTCTGTATCAATGCATGGGCGTTATTCCTTGCCAGGGTCAGTACTTTGCATTTTCCTCTGTTGATCTTAATGAAATTCATGGATTGTTTCCATTAAAGATGGAGTATAGGTGTAGTGAATCTACTAACTTTGCTATTCACATCAGTAAAAACAGCAAGAGAATGCTGACAATTTTACCTAGTCAGGCTTACAAAGAGTAAAAAGTGGCTGAAGGATTGTTACTGATTGTAGGAGCAATAGAAATAATATAGCGTAATAGGAATAAAGTAACTAACATACAAAGCTTAATTTCTGTTAAACTTAGGTCTTCCTATGGCAAATGTCTTCCTTAACACCTAAACTGTAGAGATGTTTCTGTCATAACATTTTTGATTGGCAGTTGTTTACTATTCCATTCCAACTGCAGTCTTTGCTGTTCCATTTGTAGGTAAGTCCCAAATATTACCTTCAAAGTGCCTGTAAATATTTATTCTTATTAGGCTTTTATAGACATTTTATTTTTGAGGCTATATTTTCTCATTTAAACTTGAATTGAGCATGTTATATTAATTACAGATTTCTACTGCAATGTTTTTAAGAATGTTAACAATAACATCGAACATTTCAAATGGTTTCAGACACCGCTAACTATACCGTGTGGGCATATATCTCTGCATTTGCTTCAGAAGGTACATGTAGCAGACCATGTTATACAAAGAGTCCTTGTAAAATCTTTACTGCAGAAAGACCGGTAATATTCAGAGTCAAGGTTTCAACAATTTTTAGTTTGTTTCTAAAGCAAGTATGAAAATAAAGGCTTTTTTATTACTCTCAAGATGCATTTGAGGAACATGAACTGTACCTACAAAGATGTGTATAGTCTTAAAAATAAGAACCCACAGTTATTGTACAGATAGACATGAAAATCAAATTCTTCTAACCTGGATGAAACTGGAATTTAAATGTTTCCTAAATATACATTTAAACGTTGCTTAGTAGCAGCGCCCAAATTTCAGAGATACTGGGGATCAAAAGTTCCTCTAAAGTCCCTTGCAAGCTGCGCCACTTTTATTTAGAAGATGATCTTTAAAATGTTAGTTTTGGTTTATTTATTTTTGCTTACATTTACTGTTTGTCAAGTAGTATTCTCTATACCAAAACATTCCTTGTGGTTCTGTGGAAACAAGAAGTTTATTCATTTGAAGGAAAGCTCACTTTAAAAAAATGCTTTTATGATGCATATTTTGATTTTTAAGTTTAATTAAGGTAGACTTTGTATTTACTTACTGAACCCCTGCCTGATGTTTCTCATAAGCCTGTTCCTTTGACTGTCCAGATAGGCATCTTTGGAGTATGCCATGGTTCTCAGGTGCCTTGTGCCCTGAACTATTTTATTCCCTAGAAACAAAGCTGAGGGAGGCAGTGTAAATAGTTTGTGTAATCATGGGACTTGTCTTACTGAGCTGGGCCATGATGAGTTGGACGTCGCCTTTGGAGCAGAAGCTTAAAAGTGCTCTCAAGCATAGTAATATATTTGTAGCCCAGATATACTGCTTTTATCTCTAAAAATGGACCATTTTCAGAGGTTAAGTTCATTTTATTTCTTCATGAAGCCACATGTAAATACTGCTATTTTGCAATACAGTGATGGGGCCAAAGACTTATACTTAGAAGCTGTGTCTCTGAAGGTCTCTCAGAGGTGGCTGAAATCTGCCTTTAGGCTATATCTTCCTGAACTCACTAGTGTTTGGTAAGATCAGAAAGTCTGGTTCTCCATTCTAAATTCCTGATAATTTTTGTTATAAAATAAAATGCTTCCTTTCATTTCTGTCTATGAAACCAGGATGTCTTCTGCATTTATTTTGCTTTCTACCTTGATGTGAAACTCCATGTTGTGTAATTTTTTTTTGACTCACTGTTAAGATTAGATTGACCAATTCTAAGCAGTATTGAATTAGTAGAAGTTATCAGTCACTCATTTGGGGAACCAACGTGCATTAATTGTGTGACTAGGGACTATCTGAAGGTACATCAGAGAAAATGACAGCTAATCTGAATGAAGGGGGGGAAGAGGAGGAGGAAGTTTTGCAAAAGATAACATAATTGATAGGCTGAGCAACCCCGGGGTAAGACTGAAGGAAAAGGAGTATGCCAAAATGGTACATGGATTTAAGCATTCACCTACTATGTATTGATTCCGATGAATGCTTTGAGAGGCCCATTGCAAAGTGGAAGTTATGTTTGGACTTGCAGTAATTTTTGTATGCTCAAAAGATTTTGAAGATGATTTGAGGCCAGATTTCACTGTGTATTTTAAACCAGAGGTGATTTTTATAAACAAATGAACAAAATCCCTTTATTAATTTTATTTTTTTGACATATGTAGATACACTTTGTGTAGCTAAATGAAACAGTTTATTTCAAAAGAGTGGTTATTAATTCTGATTCTAATTTTCAATAATAGCTACCGGTGGAAATAACCTATCCTTTCCTTAGGTGATGTGGGCTCAGGATTTTTTTTTCCTCTGACGACGTAAGGAAACAGAAGTAAGGACTTTGAAAATATTCTACTTTCTAAAAATTAGTATACTTCAGGTATAATTACAATTCATGCAACATTCATGTTTCTGAAAGGTCTCTCACCTGGCAAAGCATTTTATATAATCCAGAAGGACGACAAAAAAAGAAAGCATTACAGGAAGTTTGCCTCGTGACTTCCAGACAAGCAAGTCATCTAGAATGACTAAGGGAAAATCACACTTTACGTCCAGTTAATGCATTACATCTTCCTCAGTGTCACGTAGATGATGTACTCTGTTTTAATTGATGGATACATTTGTGAATAATGAAGTGGCTTGGTAGCAGAACATACTTAACTGTGCTGCATAACCTATAGTTTCAGTTTGCCCAAGCTTAGGTTTTAGAAGCTTTTTGAAGCTTTTCAAGCAATGCGCAGCAAGTTAGGAGAGAACGGAAAGCTTGCTCTCTGACAGCTCCTAGTAGGGAGAAATTGTTTAATACTAATGAATGATAAATATAGGAAGACAAGCGAACAGCTAAATGGTATTTGAGACTATGACACAAGTGTTGGCTGCGTGTTGGGAGAAGTGGGTATTATTAAAAGAGGCTGGAATTAAAAAGGGGTGTGTGCTTACTCGCACAATGTGAAGGTAGGACTGCTGTATGTTAACGGGGAAGATGCGAGCAAGAGATTATGGTACTAGGCGGCTGGGAGCGAATGCTACGAGAGAAACCGATTAGCACTGGTTTATTGAGCGAGAAGGGGGGAAGCGAGGGGAACCAACTGTCAGTACCGAACAAGGCTGGAGCAGGCGGCAGCTCGCGGCTGACGGCCGCGGGGCCAGCGGAGGACGGGCGGGGCCGCGGCCGGCGGAGCGCGGATTGGGTGCGAGCTCTGCTCGCCAGAGGCCCGCCCGGGGCTAACGCTGGGACGGACGTCAGGGGCCGCGGTTTCCATGGTGACGCCCCCCCCCCCCCCCCCGCACCGGACAGGCGGGGCCAACCACGGTTCCCATAGAGACACGGCCTACAGCTGCGAACAGGAAGACAGGTGGGTTGGCGTTGGTAGGGGCTAAGCTGTGTACGGGTTACACCGCGTGCGCCATCAGAAGGCATGTCGTCCGCGCATCTTCCGCATGTCCTTCAGGGCTGCCACGCGGCTCCCGTGCGTCTTGTGCCCCCCTCTCTCTTAGGGGACCTGTCTTTCTGCTCTCTTCCTGCCATGACGTGCCCTCTATCTGCTGCCTCTAAGTCTCAAGCATTATCTTCTGTTATGCTCTTCTCTACTGCCTTCTTTCAGGGTACTCGACCTCGGCAGTCTGCCTGCCATCTGCATGTGCTCTTCTGCCTCAGAGCACTAGACTCAAGACCCTCTGAGCCCTCTACGGGACTTCTCACTCCTCATCCCACAATCTGCTTCCCGCCAGCTGGCTTTCCTCCAGGCAGTGTTTTCATTCTCTCATGTTTAATTCTGTCTTTTTCTCCCTCTCTGCACTTTAAGTGTCCCCCGGAGTACTTGGTCCCTGGCTTGCCAGTAGCTTTCTTTTCTTCCATGCATGTATCTGTCTCTTCCTGTCATTCCTGAGAATACTTGTTCTAGGGACCCAGTTTAGTGCTTCTTGTAGTGCATAACTTTCTATTTATCTTCCTGGATACTCTTTAGCACATGTACCTGTTTCCCAGTCTCAGGGGTAATTGTTTCTTACAGTCATACTTTATCTTTTATTTATGCAGTCCCTTATGCCTTCCATTCTTCTGCTTGTCCTGTCTAATAGTAGAGCCTGACATCAGGCAGCCATGAAGCTCCATAGTACAGCCCATCATGTACTTTGCTAGCTATGCGTCCCTACTTATTACCAGACATCCCAGGTTTCTTTTACATGCTGTTGGTCCTTAACCTATCCTACAGTTTCTGCTATGTTTTGTCTGCTCTGATAAGATTGTGTAATGCATGATGTATGTTTGCTGTTTTATATGTCTGACCTTACTTGGAAGGTAAATAGCAGAAGAGCTACTGACAGTGAAGAGAGAAACAGCACGGAAGTGATGCTAACTAGTATAACTGACTGTAGTGTTTTTTTTTTTTTTTCTAGGAACTGCATGTTTTTTTTTGCAACAGTGATAGGACACAGAACTACTTAATGCTGTAGCTGTACATATGTGGCCTGTGTTACTTGGATGTCTTCCTGTGACTTGCAGCACATAGTGAAATATCTGTGATAAAATTCAGGTGGTCTTTTTTTTTTCTGTCTCTTAATGCTTCATCAAGGAAAACAATTGTGACTAGATAGACACTTAATGATTACAGGCTCTGTGGGAGTGTCTCACTCTTTTTAGTAGTTTTGAAAAGAATCCAAGCAATACTACTGTATTAGTGCTACCAGTCTGTTATGCATATCTTATTCTTGGTGCAATATGCAATATGTTACAAGGATAGCTAAGAATTTAAATCTATTTGACAAGTAGGGGTTGTAAGGAAGTCTGAAGGTTACCATAGGATCATTTAGGCTGGAAAGGTTCTCAGCTGTTATGCTGAATTGTTCTTCGGCATCACCTTGTTCTCTTTATTTAGTTGAAAAGTGACTAGCTCAAATGTAGTATCTAATCTTGTGTCACTGAAGTAGCATTTTATTAGTAACAACAGTGAAATCTCCACTGAATCAGATATGCTAGCTGCATTCAATTCTGTTTGATTGAGCACCAAGCCATAATTTTTCTTTGGTAAAAGAGGCTGATATAAATTCCATTAAGCCCATATGTGGAGCAACAGGAGTACCTATCAACCTGCTCTTTATGGATATTCTTGAAGTAAGTGATTGGATTTTAATGGGTATCTTTGCAGTTTATGTTGTATGGCTAAGCTGTTCTTGTTGTAAGATGTAATCTCATATCTATGCTGCTTCCTTCTTTTAATGTCATTAGATGTATTTTTACTGTTCTTCTCTTGACTGTCAGACATCCAGGTGATTTATGCAAGTTATACTTAAAATTGCACTGTGATTTCCCCGGAAATCCCACCCCCAGAAGTGTTCAGGGCCAGGTTGCACAAGTCATTGAACAACCTGGTCTGGTAGAAGGTGCCCTGCCCATGGCAGGGAGGTTCCATTCTGACTCTGATTTCTGATATGGTCATTACTCAAGTTAACTTGCAGTTATAAATATGACTGCTATTAATGGCAAAATACTCCCTTATCTCCCATTAAAATGCATTTCTAAAAAAAAAAAAAAAAAATGCAGGTCTCTGGTGGAAAGCACATGTTTAAGGCTACTGACACCTTTCAGTTTAAGGCAGTAAGCAGAGATGGGCATAGATCCTGATAGGACGCTGTCTGTGGGTCATATTGCAATAACAGCAATCTTCCATCTTTACTTATTCATATTTTTCTATGAAGGTGGTGATTCTCATGTTAAATATAACACACATCCACTTCAGAGTACCTCTTTCAATTTACAAGTGCCATTAATTCAAGTAAGATGTGCTGTTGGGGAGGAAGTATATTTCTAGAGGCAAGCTATTTTTATGGGAAACTTTGCATCACTTTTTAATTTTGAGATGGTTGTAATAATAGTGCTAGTAATAGTTGTAGTAATAGAAAAAGTATTATTGTTCTTAACCACTTATTTCCAAAAAAGTAAAGTGACTTAAGTTTGATAATTTCAAGGATTTAAAAAGCTGGAGATGTGGTTTTATTTTTGATTCTTTACACAAAGGTAATGTCTAATAATGTATTGCTAAAGTTAGCTAATGAAGCATGTGTCAGTTTTTTTACATGGCTTTTACAAAAGTGTTTTGATACTTTATTTGGTTTAGACTGAGCATAGTTTCTTTCAGTGTTAGAGTTCAGAAAGCATACCATAGGTGTAGCTTATCTTTAATGTATTTATGTAGCATTGCATGTAACAGGCAAAGAGGCAGTACTGCTCATGAGTATCCACTTCTATATGTTTTACAAAAAAAATCTATTTCTGCTTACACAAATGAAGAAGATACTACTTATACTATTCTGTATACTGTAGCATAATTTGAAGATTGCTAACAAAATGCATAATATGAACAGAATACTTAATTTGATTTTGATTGCCTTAAAAGTAAATGGGAATTCTATGCCAGCAGAATTAGGACCATTAGACTGTTGTCTTCTAGCAGTGTTTGTTCTGTTATTCAGCATGCCTGAGAATAGTAAGCGTTTGTTTGTTTGTTTGTTTGTTTTAATGCTTATCACTTTCAGCTAGCAGAGACTCATTATTTGAACATGGAGAATTAATTTCTTTAGTTTATCTGTGAGGAAAAATGAGGTTAAAATTGTGCCAAGCTTTAGCATAGAGATACTGCATCACATTTGCTGATCTGGAAATCTCTTTCATTTAAGGAGATTAAAAAGCCACTATTTGAAAGGCACACTTGTCTGATTTGTACTCTGCAACCCTGTTCTTATTCAGATGGGATTATCTGGAACTACTGACACAGAATAATATAGTGTGACAAGAAGCTGCAATGACTCCAGAGATTTTTTTATTTTTTTTTTTAATCAGAGCAGATATTTATTTATTAAAGTAAAAATCAGCCATGATATATATAGTACTTCTGGAAATAATAATGGCTTCTCTTCTGCCGAGTTTATCATTATATATAAGGTAAATATGGAGAACAAACAATAGGAAGAGATGGAAGTGAAGCAGATAGTTACACCAGAAAAGAGCACTACTTCTATGTTGTTTACTTGCTTTTTAAGTTTAAAGATGTGGTTAACGTGTTACTGAAATAAAACTATTTCCTCATATCTGTTGTAATTTTTGAAAAGTGACTTAACTGAGAACAGAACAGGAGGTTTGTAATTGATGAGTAAAGTATAATTGGGAAGCAGACACAGGAAGTATATCAAGATGATGGTGGCAAGAAAAGACTAATGGGACACAGCAATTAATATTGTTAGTGGATGGAAAGATCTAATAGGCAGTCATTTGATTTGACTTGTCATAAATGTCTTCAAGAAAAGAGAAATGTATGCAGTTAACAGCTCTTCTTTTGGCGCTAGACTGCTCCTAGGTTCTTGACAGAAAGCATTTTCTTTGAGTGACTAAATTATTTTATGCCTCTGTTTTCCACCTGTATAAAGGCAAAAATTATATTTTCACACCCCAAAATGGAGTGGCATTTAGTAATTAGTAAGAGAGCTACATGATTGCCAGTTTGTTTGTCAAAAGAAAATGCTGCAAGATGTCATAAAGCAACTGCAAGACATGCATGAAAATTTTAACAAGCTAAAAGAATACAGCTGAATAAACTGAAGGAAATGCTTGTCAATGAAAGAAGAAAAAGAGACAAATACTATCAACAAAACCATGAAGAGCATCAGTGAAACCTGTAACAATTTTGCAGGTGAGATGCACATCATCTTGAGTGCCATCACATGGCACATGCAGGACAACCATGTGATTAAACCCAGTCAACATAGGTGGATGAGAGGCAGGTCCTGCTTGACTAACCTGATCTCCTTCTATGATACAACATTGTGCTTGGTGGATGAGGGAAAGGCTGTGAATGTTGTTCTCTGGAACTTCAGCAAAGCATTTGATACCATTTCCCACGGCATTCCCCTGGAGAAAATGGTTGCTCATGGCTTGGGTGGATGTACTGTTGGCTGGGTAAAAAACTGTGGATGGCCAGGTTGAAATAGTCATTGTGCATGGAGATCAATCCAGTTGGTGTCTGGTCACAAGAGGTGTTGCCCAGGGGTCAGTTCTGTGGGCAATTTTGTTTACTATTTTTATCAGTGATCTTGATTTATCAATGATGATCCATCCCTGGAGGCTTTCAAGGCCAGATTGGATGGGGCCTAGGCCAACCTGATCTAGTGGGTGGCATTCCTGCCTATGGCAGGGGTTTTGGAGTTAGATGATCTTTAAAGTCCCTTCCAACCCAAGCTGTTCTATGATGATTCTATGATTCTTGATGAAGGAAACAAGTGCATCAGTGAGTTTGCAGAAAACACCAAGTTGTACAGGAGTGCTCATCTGCTTGAGGGTAGAAAGGCTCTGCAGAGGGATCTGGACAGGCTAGGTTGATCAGCTACATCCAGTTTTATGGTATTCAACAAGGCTAAGTGCCACGTGATGCACTTGGGTCACAACAACCCAAGGCAGTGAAATAGGCTCAGGGAAGAGTGGCAGAAAAGGACCTGGGGGTACCTGTCAACAGCCAGCTGAAAATGAGCCAGCAGTGTGCCCAGGTGGCCAAGAAGGGCAATGGCATCCTGGCTTGTATCAGAAATAGTGTGGCCAGCAGGACCAGGGAAGTGACTGTTCCTTCCTATTCAGCACTGGTGAGACTGCACCTCAAGTACAGTGTTCAATTTTGGGCCCATCACTACAAGAAAGATATTGAGTTGATGGAATGTGTCCAGAGAAGAGCAACAAGGCTGGTGAAGGGACTTAGAAATGAGACACATGAGGAGCAGCTGAGGAAACTGGGGTTTAGTCTGCAGAAAAGGAGGCTGAGGGGAGATTTCATCACCCTCTATATTTAACTGAAAGGAAGTTGTAGCAAGGAGGGTGTCAGTCTCTTTTCTCAGGTTGCCAGTGACAGGATGCAAGGAAATGGTCTCAAGTTGTGCCAGGGAAGGTTTAAACTGGAAATCAGGAAGAATTTCATCAAGGGAAGGACGGTTAGGCAATGGAATGGGCTGCCCATGGAAAAGGAGTTCCAATCCATGGAGGTACTTGAGATGTATGGGTGTGGTGCTTAGGGACATGGTTTAGTTGTGGACCTGGTAGTGTTAGGTTGGTGGTCGGGCTTGATGGTCTTAAGGGTCTTTACCAACCTAAATGATTCTATGTGACATCCTTAGAATGGTATGCAGGAAAGGGAAACTTAGCTCCTCTAAGACAAAACTTGCATTGGGTTAAAGCAGCAACACTGTTCATACAGTAGAGAGCACTCTGACTATGGAGCTAAGGTTGTCTATCCTGACAGAGGGATGCTTAGAGCATGAACAGAGTGAAGGCTAACAGAAGTGACCCTGGCTATTTTTACACTTCCTATATCTTGAGTTCCACCAGTGACTTACCCAATTTATAGCAATGGGTTAGAGACAGTGTAGCATTATGTGAAAATTAGAGTGCTTTCCCTATGGAAAGTGTGCTTTCCCTAGGACAGCATGTCCCTATATAAGGGGTGTGTGTTGGGGAGCTGGCATGATTATAGGGGACACATTGTGGGGAGCAGAAAAGGATTTGTCAGAAGGGAACACTTTTTCCTTGGGGATTGATTTCATAATTTATCATTACGATACCAGAATTTAATTTGTAACAATCATACATGATGCTTGATTTTTAGGGGGTAACTTATTGTTCTTCTGCTCATAGCAGTAGGCAAAATAGTTACCCAAATTAAGACAAGAAAAGCAATAACTTGCTGGACGCTAGCTAGATCAGATACTGACAGGTCTGTAGATGTGTTGCTAAGGAACTGGGAGAACAATACTGTTAGGTCAGACCTTTAATCAGAACCAAAGTTGTGGCTTTCTTTTTGAGCAGTGAAACATCTCATATTCAAGAAAGGGAAGGAAGCGATTGATACTGAACAAGACTTTCAGAGATGAATTATATTGTGAATGCAAGTATGGATAAGGCTTCAAATGTTTGTAAGTGAAGTTAGAAATGTTCTACCATGCACAGTGATATAACTGTTGGGAGCAGCAGACTTAAACAGAACTTGTCCTAACACAGCCTCCTCTGCCTGTCCTGTATGGTATGGTGCTGACCTTTTCTGTATGACAGGAACTTCTGTGTTTTCATCGTAGCCATAGTTTAAAATATCCTACCAGTAGCTGTCTGGAGAAGTTATTACGATTAGAGTCTAGAAACTAGAAAGACAGAAATATATGATTTTTTTCTCTTTCCTTTGCTTGCTTACTTAAAATATATAAAGCTTTATACATTGTACAATATATGTAATGAACTATTTTTAAAAGCTTATAATTAGTCCAAACTATTTTATACTTAACTTTCTGATGAATCCCTATTGATCAATAAATAAAGAGGGTACAAATATGTATCTTTAACATAATGTGAGGTCCAATAGCTTCTAACAAAAAGAGATCATATTATATTTACAAGATGGTGCTGAATGCCACAATATAGCCTTACAAGTGCGCTTGAGAGTCACACTGGTTGACCAGTTCAAGAAGGTCCAAGGCTGATGCAATGGCTAATGTACTTTATGGAATGTTCTGAAGTATCACCAAAGAAATAGCAATAGGATTGAATAAGTATTATCATTCGACTTTGGTAACGTGGCAACATATGCTGATCACAAAACTGTTCAAAGAAAAGGGGGGTGGGAGAAGGCAGGGAAAGTGGAGAGTAACTTGAAGCGTGGAAAAATGATCCGCTTGAACTCATTCTCAGGGAGCTTCACCAGTAGATATTCTCTATGATGGGTTAAAGGGGAGGTTATCTGAGGGTGTCATCAGCCTGTGTGAGAAGAGGACATCTAATTTTTAAAGAGTACTGTTCAAAACTTAATACAATTTGGTAGCTGAGAACTGTTGAAATACTCATTTTTTACATGAGGGAAACATACTGAAAGTATTTACTGAAACATACGATATACTTTGCATTGTGTGACCTTTTTAATTGAAACTGGACATCTTGGAAAATCAGTAAAAACTTGTATTTTAAAAAGGATATCAAATAGTATGCACATAGTGGATCATGTTGCTTTAAAAGGTTTATTTATGTAGGTGCAAGATAATTTTTAAAAAGTGATTGCTAATTATGAATAGTAGGAGGGGGGAAATCTATCTGACTGTTTCTTTAGGAAATTCTGGCATCTTGTATTTCTAGTTGTGTTATTGTTCAAAAGATTTTTTCATATGTATGCCTCATTAGCTCACCAGAGATGCTCTTTAATATAAATTTATTTTTGTTTGTAGTTATAATGACAGTCACGTAGGTCGCCAGTGTGAGGAGTATATAAGCCTGAAGCATCACATGGAAAGAAAAATCCAAGAAGTAGAAGGAGAGCTTGCTTGTCAGAAACAGGTATAGGAATGTAGAGAAACAAAGTTGTGTTGCTACGATGCCACCTATCAATCATTTATGTATTATGATAATATTATGTTTTAATATTGCTATCATTGTGTAAGTGTGTATTTTGTTTTGGTTTTGCCTTTTCTGTTTAAATTTGTGAGAGGTATAATGACAATTAAAATATATATATGCACTACTTGTTTAGTAGCTGTTGCTTTACTTGTCTGGCAGCTGCCTCTTGTAACGAACTGTTGGGAATGTGTTTAGTAATCTGAGATCGTGTAAGATTTTTTTTATGTAGGCAGCACACTGCTAAATTTATTAACCTTGAAACTGCTGAAAAGGTCAGCCTCAAAACTAGAAGCAGTAATATACTATATATATATTGTATTTTTATATAATAAAAACTAGAAGATGGGTAATATACATTGTTTGTTATACATCTGATTACAAGTCACTTTTTTCCCATTCTGCCTCTTACATTGCTGTAATTTCATCATAAAAGAATAGTCTTACTAACTGTCAGTGGAATTTGACCTTCAGCTGTGAAACCTTGAGGAGATTGCAATTTTCTCACCTGTCTATATTTTAAAAAACAACAAAACCGTCTTTCCTTATTTTTGTATGAACAGGATATTAAAATAATATTTTAAATTATTTACATAGCAATGTGGTCAGTCATTATAACTAGGATGTTTAATTTTTGGCCTCTCATCCAAACAAATACAGTATATAATTGGAAGTGAGCTTGTGAAATGAAACTGCTTTTCTCTTGACGTTAAAGAAGAAAAAGAAGCAGTGTCAGGCCAAAAATCATAGAATGACTTGGTTTGGAAGGGACCTTAAAGATCATCTGGTTCCAACTCCCCTGCTGTAGACAGAGATGCCACCCATTAAATCAGGTTGCCCAGGGCCTCATCAAACCTGGCTTTAAACACTTCCAGGGATGGGGCACCCACAGCTTTTCTGGGCAACCTGGTCCAGTGCATCACCACCCTCTGAGTGAAGATCTTCCTTCTAACATCTAATTTAAATCAACCGTCTTTTATTTTAATACTGTTTCCACCTGTCCTAACCTATCCCCCTGTGTAAAGGGGGGACAC
Organism: Oxyura jamaicensis; assembly: GCF_011077185.1. Lineage (NCBI taxonomy): Eukaryota > Metazoa > Chordata > Aves > Anseriformes > Anatidae > Oxyura > Oxyura jamaicensis. Next base: position 12,524,261 of record NC_048910.1, on the reverse strand, counting down.
CTTTATTTTATGAAGTATAAATGTTCCTGAAAAACAAAATACAGTATCAACATGTTTATTGCTTAGAGACAGTTACACAGTGGACTAACTAATTCTAAATGACCAGTGGCCAAGTAAAACCATGGGTACAGAGGAAACTCCTGTTCATGAAGTTAATAATACAGACATTTACTCTGGTGTTTTACTTTCCCATTTTCTGAAAACGATTAATAGATATTAATAGGGGTAACATAGGAACACTTTTGGGAAATGAAAAATCGCTGTCCATTTTGCAGTAAGAAGATGAGATAATGAAGTCAAATTATTTTTCTGCGGAGGCATTTTTTGACAGAGCCAAAAGGTATATGCTTTGAGTCCCTGTCGTGTAATTTAAAGAAAAAAATCATTTTCTTTGTTTTCCTTTTTAAAAAAAAAAATCTCTATTCTCTTTGTACTTTAGATACTGATGTCCTTTGCTTCCCCTTCTTTCCCTCTCTCCTAGGCTGATGCTGATCTACAGAAGACAGGCTACAGGTTGCATGAAATGGAAACTCTTCTTTCTGCTATGACTGTTGAGAGAGAACAGACGATACAAGCATCATCGTTGAACTATGGTATTTTACCTGAAGGAGAGAAGGTTAGACAACACTTCATGTCTTGGCTTAGATAAATTCATTCTGAGATGAAAATTTTATGGGCCTTGTTTCCACTGGATTTCTTGTAAAGAGTTCCTCTAAGGCACCTGTTTAATTCAAAATACAGAAATACGTATCCTGGAATACACACATGGTTGGGTGTCATGGGCTTCATTATGACTGATCTGCTGCCTACTGGGAAAATGAACAGTCTGTATGTAGAAAGACAACGTACAGTACCATTGTGGCCCATCTGAATGGAAAGAATTGTTTTCTGGAATGTACCTGAGACTCTTCGTTAGTTGCAACTTGGGGTCAATTTGGAAGCTGTCAAGTTATATTTTGAAGCTTTGCCTTTAAAATTCTTAATTTGCCAGCTGTTTAAAATAATGTCCTTTATTTTAGTCTCAGAAACAAATTTTCCTTTCATTCCTACTTAAATGCATATGTTAAAAAAAAAAAAAAAAGAGTTCAAAATTGGAAACATAATGCCAGCTTGAAGCCATGCTGGAGGGTTGTGCATTAAGAGTTGAAAATGGTCTATTTTAAAAGAGTGAAAGTAATGACTGTGCTGCAGTGCATCCTACTGGGCAGTTACAGATACTCAACAGTAGACTATTAAGTGTGTGTTATCTGATCTTGCTGAAATAAACAAAGTAGTGTTAGGCATGCCCAAGTGTTTTCTACGGAAAGTAATGTATTCAAGAAGATATCTCATGAAAACATTTTTTATAATAAAATAGGCAAAGGTAGACTGGAGCACACACTTCTTACGGAGCAAGTTGTTTTTCCAGTTTCATCTGAAACTGGTCTGATTTGTAAACTGTTCATTCAAATACAGAGAATAAAGATTGGTAAGGGGACATTATTTTACTGTTCACTTTCACTATTCTTGCCCACTGTAATCTGTTACTGTTGCTGGTATAAATTTGTTTTCACTTTCACAGTTTTCTTTATGTTCTTATATTCTCTATCTGTGTTACATTTTTGGCCTGTAGGACAAGCAGTACCCATCTCAGCAAAACTGTTTTTATCTCTGATGTGAAGGGTCACTGTTTCAAAAACAAACAATAAAAAATATGTAGTATTCTGAACTAGGACCTTTTCTTTATTTTTTTTTCTGTACAAAGTGAATTGTAAACAAACATGAAAAAAAAATGATTAAAAGTTAAAAATTGGTAACATTTGCATCAGTGATTCTTCCTAAAGAAGTAATAGTGTCTTGGCTAGCATCTTCTTTGCACTACTGAGACAAGAAAGATTAATGTTTAAATACATTGTAGTACAATATCATCAGCGTATGGTTCCTTTCTTCAAATTGGTCTGAGACCCCCCTGAAAGTGCTAGAAATATAGCACTAGTCATTCTTGGGCTTTAATTTAGCAACAGATATGAAACACACCAGCCTGGAAAGTTTTGCTTGTGATTGCTTGAGTTTGAGTATGGCTTCGATCACGTGCCTAGAGTACGCTAATACCATACAAGTGCATTGATAAGGAAAGATCACTTAGAGTAACTCTGGATGAAAATGTGGTCTTCCATTTAGACGCTTTTCCACTAGCAAAGACCTGGAACAGTTGTATTCCTGTTTCAGACCATAATGGTTCATATGTGTGTTGCAGATTGAGATGCATTTCTCGTCCCTAGAATTCAGAATACACATGGTTGATATACTGGTACCTACTGCTACCTTTCTCTTCAAGTCTTTTCAGTCTCCCTTTCCTCAGTCCTCACCTAAACAACCTTGGAGAGATTGTAAAAGCAGAATAGAGATTATTCTCATATTCTGGATACCCCATACTCTTAGGGCAGAAAGAGCCACAGGAGAGGGACTGTGAGGCGGCCACTGTCCTTACAACAGGGAAATTTAATTTGAAGTCCATTAGCGTCCCAGCTTTTAGATCACTCCCTTGGAATAGGTTTGCAACTGGTAAGTAAGGGGACTGAGGAAAGTGGGGAATAGTGGAGTAGACTAAAAAGGAGTAGTATTAGAAGCCAATGCAAGGCATAAATGTTGAATTTTAAGTATTTTGTTGACCTGTGTCCTATGCACAGAGCCTTGAATTGCCTTTCCCTCTGGAGAGGCAGGACTGCTACTTTGCAATAATGAAAGATTAGGGTTGAATACAAAGAAACATTTTGGGGGCTCAGTAACATAAATTAGCAGCATTCAATACAAATATTACAAACACATTAGACTCCTTTTAAAAAAAAAATCTGATCTGGATGGTTTGCAAATTAAGATTAATTCAGTGACTATAATAGTGTGTATTCTATAATTCTAGGGCTTTATCATACTCCTGTACCAAAAAGTATCTGGTTTCCCCTAGTCTATTCTTGGATTGAAAGTATGAATATCTGTGTGTGTGGTGGTGTGGCGTGATCTGTATTGCTCATGAATGAAGGATTGTTATTGTGTTGTGCTTTTATTTTACAGATACTTCAATATGATGATAAAAGTTATCTTAGAAAAGATATTCCAATCTTGGAAATGCAGAAGCTGAAGGAGCAGAATGCCAGCCTTCGGGCTGCTGTTGCACAAATGAGGAAAGAAATGGAGAGTCTTGATGAACAGATGCAGTCCTCTCTTCCTCTGACAGAACAAACTGTCATTGGCCTAACTACAGAAATCTCGTCACTCGCTCCTGGTAATTTGATGGAAAGGGCTGAGGGTGTTGTTACATAGATGTATGTGTAACTGTCCTGCATGCTTTTTTTTTCTTCCCTTAGGTGACACTCTTAGCTTAAGGAAACTAACATTTTTAAAATGTATCAGAATTAAAAATACATAGTACTTTCAAATGCATCCCTTTTATCAAATACTGTCACAAATCAGTGGGTGACTAACAGACTTGTATCCTCTCTTAGAAACATTTTAGTATATCACTGATTAAAAACTTCCATCTTTTTTCTTTTTGCATCAATCTTTTTGGGAAAAAGCTGATAACAGAAAATAAATACATGAACTACAGAAGGCTTGTCCACTACATTTAGAGATATTTTGTAGTAAATTTATGAAAATTTTTGAAGTTTGATTTTGGTTGGCACTAGTACAGGCCTGCTTGGAAACAAACGGCAATTTTTCTTCATAAACATTCTTGTGACTCTTAGAACTTTGGAGAAAATAGGGAAGGAATCAACTATAACTTAGTAATGGAATAATGAGCTCTGATTTGTTTTCATTAAAAAAAAAAAAAAAAAAGAACAGATGAGAACTTTTTCAAGGACTTGTGTGGAATAGCTAGCCCTGTTTTTTAGCACATTTTACCAGTTATGTAAGTGCAGGTAGATAGCTTTTTTTATGCATCTTTCTATGCGTCGTTTATGTAAACATTTAAGTTCTGATTGCTCTAAGCTATTCCAGAGCCACTATGAATTGTTTTCTGTATTTCAGAAAACTAAGGTAACACTGGTAAAAATTACTATGTTGTACCAAGCTGTCATTAACAAGCTGTCATTAAGCTTCTCTGTTTTAATTTTGCAGTAAGGTTGGATCTGTCACATCAGTTTGCAGAATTAGTTTTAAACTGTTAACTTATAACGTGAAATAATGAGCTAATAAAGTCTGCATTTTTATTAAATTTAAGCATATTTTTCTTGGTAGCCTTGCTAATAATGAGACATTAGCCTTGCTAGTAATGAAACATTAATAACCACTTAAAGCAAAATTTATTATTTTTAAATAAAGTTCTTTCTTACAAGCGGTTAAAGTTGTTCCACTGTTTTTTAAAGATACAGTCCAAGATGCAGAAAATTTTTGCCTGCCAGAGTTTATCAGTGTCCAATAGAACCAGTCATTTTTGTCAGCTGATACATGTTTTCAGAAATTAATTATCAATTTCTTCTTTGGCTGAAATTATTTATTCATCTAAAAGAATTCTTCTTATATCCCTTTAAAAATATATAGAGATTGTTTGATCTCTAAAAGAGCTTATAATGTTAAATGCAAAATTTTTAAGACAGTGGGAGAGTAACTTAGAAGGGCATTTCTGGTTTCCAGAAAGTCCCTTGCCTTGTCCACATAATTCAAAATGTTCAGACTCCCATTTTTACTGTAAGTAAAGGAAACATTTTTCAGAATTGATTTAAATTTCTTGGTGATTTTTTTTCAGCTGTGATAGAAAGAATCTGCTATGTCTTAACTATTCTTGCTATACTGAGTATTGACAGTTTCCCAACAATTAAATGATGCAGTATTGGAAGAAATAAAAACTTCTGTCTGTGCGCTACTTACCCACGAATTGAACTTTGTAATATGTCGTTGATAGATACTTCTGTATTTTGTAGATGACTGATACTTACATATTGTGAGACTACTACTTTATTTCCTCAGCTCTGTTTACAATACATCTACTGAAGTAGTATAAATGTATAGTAATAAGAAAAAGTTCTGCAGCTATTGCTGTGAAAGCCCAACTATATAAATATGTATACGTTCATTTTATACTCCTCTTTTTTTTTAAAGGTTCATTTTGCACAGACCAAGTTTCAGTTAGAACCACATTGAACAACATCAATGTCAGCTCAAATAACTTGGGTTGTATAATAAACCCAAACACAGAAAAGGTATGAAGAGATTTAAACTACCTAAAATATGTATGTGTAATTAATAATTAGCATATTATTTTATATACTCTTATTTAGTCAGGAATGAGCTAGCAGTGTTTTTTTCAGACAAACTTATGCTCATTCTTTCTAGGGAATAAATTTTGACTAATTATTCCCTGGCACAAGTCATTTCTGATCTTTCAAGCTCTTTTTGATATTTTTCCTCCCCCACTTTCAAATTGTTAAGCTGTTGTGTATCACCTGAGTTTTCTGTTTCAAATTTGCTAGCCTTTTTTTAATATCTAAAGTTTTTCAATATGCTTTGAGGTGGGTCAAGATGATACTGTAGATACTGTATCAATAGTGAACTGTAACCAGCAGCTACTGTGAAGCTTTGGTTTGCATTTGCTTTTTGTTTTATGAAAATATGAATTTGAGCTCCTGCCTTGTCTTTATTCTTTTTCTTCACTTTTTCTTTTTTTAGCCTCTTCTTATTCTACCCTTTGTCCTCCAGAAAAAGGAACTGGAGATATTGTATGAGATGTATGCGTTTTCCTTTAGAGGAACTGACGTGCAAAAGCATTTTCACAAAACAGGCTCGACAACCTGAACTGTCACAGAAGCGCTGCGGGGTACTCCCTGAGGTGGGCTGGCTGGCTGCCTGGTGGTTTTCCTCGGAGAGCCTCGTACCTGCCGGCTCGCGGGGCTCGCTTCCGCCAGTCCATCTCTAGGGGGCGGTGCTGACTGGGCAGCGAGGCCCCGGTTCGGCGGGCCGGCCTCGGGGGCCTTTTGCATAGCTCGTAGGCCACCGAGGGGCTAAGGACCTGCTCGGTATGACTGGGAGAAACCGCTGAGTGCCTTCGTAGGTTAGAGTTCACACCACAAAAGAGGAAAAAGCTCATTGGCTCTGGAAGCGTTTTTATTCAGTTCTAGGGTTTGCAAATGTTAATTCTCATTACGTTGTTTTAAAGGGTAGGAGCAATGTTGGCATTAAATTATGACAGAGGCATCTCTCAGTAAAAATAATAATGGGATTGAGAGCTGAAACAATAAAACAGAATACCAAGTAAGGAGTAAGTCATTATACGTTCTCCCCTTACTGCCTCCCAGAGATTTCATGGTATAGCAAAAGAATTTTAAAGTACGACAGGTTAAAATACAATTTCTTTTTTTTTTTCTTATTATTAAGTCATCTGTAAAATCTACCGATATCTGTTTTCTGATTTAATTTTACTGCTAAGACTCACCACTAACTTTCTGAGTTCAAGAAAATTGAAATAATAACTAAGTAATAAAGAATGATGAGAGATAATTACATTAAAAGCTAATAGGTTTAAGGGTTTAAGAGCTGAAACAATAACAATGTTTACATAAAATCTCAGAACCTTCTGAACCGTGTGTGAAAACGTGCACAACCTACCATCCACAATGATGTTTAATATGTTTAAATATTGCATCATTTTGCTGAATATAAAAGTAGTTTTGTTTGTTCCTACTGTGAAATTACATTTAGGAACTTGTGTGCCAGTATAGAAAGATCTTTTTTTCCTCTTCTGCTACTTCCAGAATTAGTTGAAAACTGAATTATATACCAACTATTCTTTTCTTTGGCAGAAAATATTTTACAAGCTACAGTCCCAGATGCATTCTTATTTTCTTTGTGTTCCTTTAATTAGGGATGAAACCTCAAAAAAAAAAAAAAAAGTGAGTGTGGCTTTGCCTTGGAGACACTAAGATAGTTACTGAATGTTCTCTGTGCCAGAGATAAAACCTTTGCTTCATGGTGCTAAATTGTAACTGAATTCTCAGGGCTGGATACGAGAATAAGAATATTTTGCAGGCAGCAATCTGCATCTTCAGTATGAAATAGTGAATTACTCTTGCTTTATGTGTATAAACAAGTAGTAGGACAAGGACCTAAAAAGAAAAAGATTTCTGAATTTCAGTCCTAACTCTACATCTTACAAGCTGTCATTGTGTGTAATGCTGTTGAATATTTTTATGAAAAGGTCATGTAAAATCATTTTTAAGGAAATAGTATTCTTCTCAATGACGTGCATTGCACTTTTGCCTCTTGGTACAATGGAGGTGGTACATAGTATGACAGTTGGTAGTACTGTAAGTGGGCATTACCTTTACCTCTCTTTATGTTAAGCCTCGGTGTTTTAATTTCACTGTGTTTGTATGAGGACAGAATGTAATAATTTTCAGCTGCTTATGTTGATAGCTTTGATATAAATTACTTTCTGTACACCAATGTGACGTGCTTTCCTTCTTCCACTGTGATGTCTTTCATCATGTTTTTACAGATTCTACCCCTGCATTTATTTCTCCACCCTTCTGTCTGTCCTGGTTTTAGCTGAGATTGAATTAGTTTTCTTCACAGAGGCTTGTAGAGTGCTGCATTTTTAGATTGGTGATGAAAAATAGTGTTGCTAGCCCACTGATATTTTAGTTGTTGCTGAGCAGTGCTTGCACTGAGTCAAGGTCTTTTCTGTTTCCCTTGCTGCCCTGCCAGTGAGGACACTGGGGGCACACAAGAAGTTTGGAGGAGCCACTGCTAAGACAACCGACCCAAACTGACCAAAGGGTTATTCCATACCATATAATGTCATCCTCAGTAATACAACCTGGGGAAAAGGAGGAGGAAGGGAGAATGTTTAGAGTGATGGCATTTGTCTTAAGTAACTGTTATGTGTGATGAGCCTGTGATCCTGGAAACAGTTGAACATCTGCCTGCCAATGGGAATCACAGAATCACAGAATTTTCTAGGTTGGAAGAGACCTCAAGATCATCAAGTCCAACCTCTGACCTAACACTAACAGTCCCCACTAAACCATATCCCTAAGCTCTACATCTAAACGTCTTTTAAAGACCTCCAGGGATGGTGACTCCACCACTTCCCTGGGCAGCCCGTTCCAATGTCTAACAACCCTTTCGGTAAAGAAGTTCTTCCTAACATCCAACCTAAAACTCCCTTGGCGCAAAAAGCAGTGAGCTAATTCCATATTTTCCTTTGCTTGTGTGCACAAGTAAAATATCTTAAACCATGAGTTCTTAAGCTTGTACCTTTTTGTTTTTTTCTGCAGTCCCACTGAGGGGGAGTGAGTGAGAGACTGTGTGTTGCTGAGCTGCCTACCAGGATTAAACCACAACACTTACCCACAGTGTTTGTGGACTTGTATGCTTTCTGTTTATGTTCTCAAGGGCTTCCTCTTTTATTCTCCTTTTTTCAGATATGTGAATCTGAAGAAGTAAGAGAATGTTTGGGAGTTGCGTGACATACTAAGCCAATGTGGTGGTTTTGTTTGTTTTTTTGCTAGTATGGTGCGGTGGTTTTACCGTGCTAGGCAGCTGAACACCACAACCGCTCTCTCACTCCCCCTCCTCAGATGAGAAGGGGAAGAAGTAAAGGAAAGAACAACTCACGGGTTGAGATAAGGATAATTTAATTAAAGAGAAAAAAATATTATTAAGGAAATATTATTATTAATTAAACTATTCAACTAAAGGGTAAAAGGGGAAAGGGAAAGAGGGAAGGGGAAAGGGAATAACAAAACAAAACAAGTAAAGGCTATGTGGAAGTGCAGAGGAAAGAAATTACTCTCTACTTCCCACAAATGAGCGATGCTTGACCACGTCCTTGAAGCAGGGCCTCTACGCACGTAGCCGGTGTTCGGGAGGAAGACAGACGTTTTTGCAACGAGAGCCCACCCCTCCCCTCTTCTTCCTCTTTACACCTTTTATTGCTGAGTGTGACATCATATGGTATAGAATATCCCTTTGGTTGGTTTAGGTCAGCTGCCCTGGTGATGTTTGTTTCTCACTTTTTTGCCCACCCCCTAGGAGGGTTAGAGAGAGTCCTGATGCTGTGCCAGCACTTCTCAGCAGCAGACACAACACCGGTGTGATACCACTGCTGTTCTAGCTACAAGTGCAGAGCGCAGCACTGTATGGGCTGCTGCAGGGAAAGTTAACATCCCAGCCAGACCCAGTACATATGGATAACACCTTTCAGTGTGTACTCTTTGAATCACAGTGTTCAGGGTGATTTTAGCTGAAAGCTGATTGGGACAGCACCATTACAGTGCGCTGCACAGTTACAGTGTATTACACTTCTATTTTGTTTATATACAGAAGAGTAAACATGTAGATGAGCAAGATTTTTGCAAAACTATTTTAACGTGGGTGATGTTTAGATACTTGTGGTAATGTATAATATTAAAAAAAGTCTTTAGGGAGACTATTTGTTTGGTGAATGATGAGTAGTTAAATAAATATTGAAACATGTCCCCCTGCAAAGGGGCTGAAAGAAGCCAGGCTCTTGAAAAAGGTGGATGTGATTCTATGATTCTGTTCTATTCTATGATTCTACCTTAATGATTCTATGGTCTTTTGGGTAAATACTTCGTATGTGCAAGACTCAATTAGGGTTGCAGAGACAAAACCGATTATAGAATCTACTTTTTATTCTGCAGCCTTTCTCTCTTAACAATGTTTTAAATCATATCCACCCCACATGTGCATATGCACACAACAATTACATAAAAAAGGGTTTGTGGTAGCTTGTTACTTGCAGTAGAATGTTTTTTCCACGTTTTATTTTGATATTATCCTCTCTCTTGTTTACAGTTATGTGGTGTGTATCCTATATGTATTACTTCACACTTACAGTTAACAATATGGAGCATACTTGTTGGAACTTCCTATTCCTAGGCTGTGATAGTGATTTATTCCATGGTTTAAATTTGTCCTATATTGCTAACAAAATCTTGAAAATGAACCCTCGATAACAGGTCATAGATTTCAACTTTGCTCTTTTTCTTCAACTAGCTTCTAATGCATGTTTGTATGAATCTCTGAACATGCAGACCACATTTTCAAAATACTTTAAGTTCTGTTTTTTTGTTTTTGTTTTGTTTTGTCTTGTTTGTTTTTTTTTTTTGTTGATGTTTGTTTGTTTGTTTGTTTGTTTTGTTTCCAGGGGTCAAAAACCAAAGCTCTTGAAGAAAAGACGGTAGATTTTGACCCTACCTCAGATAACTGTTGTCCCGATGTTAGTCTTCAGTATGGTTTCAGCTGCCCTCTACAAGGAATGCAAAATAAACTGAATGAAGCAGCAAGAAAAATACCAGTTCTGAGCCAAGAGAAGCAGCAACTGATTGAAATGGGAGACAGACCCAGAGCAGATATTGGAATGATATTAAAGGAAGGTAAATGTATTCTAGAAAAGAGTGCTAGCTTACACATTTAGAATAAAAGCTGTGAATCAGTTGATTCTTTGAACTGGAGAGAGCTAGGTTTTAATATGAAAACAAAGTGCTGGACCTGGCTGATCCTTGAGCTGGATAGTTTGTGAGACTGAAGTGCTAGCTGTTCCAACTTAGGTTATCCTGTGATATAAGTCTTAACACAAAACCGTGATAGTTTGTAGTCAGAAACTTTTTGGTAATGAACATCTTCGATGTAGGATTCCCTGGTGCTTAGATGTCAGTTTGGGAACTGGAAGTTGAACTAATACTTTTAAGAACAGAAGAGAGGTGGTTTATCTCTTAGGATGACAAAATTATTTATGAAAGTAGAAAGGAAAGCTTACTATAGGATAACATAGAATCAAGAGTATATAAAACGTAAGAAAACTTCACTGTAGACATTTAAATATCATGCAATAATTGCTCTGTCAGTGAAGCAAAGGTTAAAAAAAAAGGCACTAAGCATGTTTTCGCATAGTATTGAATCCATCTCCAATGAAGGCCAGCGTTCAGTGATTCATTTATACTGGCTATAAATACTTGTTGGAAATGTAATATTGATGATAAAATATCTGAGAATACCTCCTTGGTATCTTCTCTCCTTTATAGGACTTTGGCATCCCATTACCTCTAAGCGCTGCACAGTTTGTGTTGCCTCTGGTAGCCTTTCTCCAAGAGAACTTCTCAAAAGAACACAGTGTCAGCTTTCAGCTTTAAAGCATCTACAATACAGGCTTGCAACACAGGTAATCACGCACCTCTAGTGATAATGAACAGTTAAGCCAATTCTAGTTCCATGAATCTAACTTTCCTCAAAACTCTGCATTTAAATGCCTTTTACTAACTTCAGCTCAAGTCCTCCTTTGGTACCTGAGAAGATTTATACTTGAAGGGTTACGTTTGGTACTTCAAAATTAACTTTTAAAGTCATGGTTTTCATTCAAAGAAATTCAAAAACACTTGTGTTACTGCAACATAAATGCAATCCTGAACTACAAGTATGAGTTTCATCAATCTTAGTCTTAAATGAGTAAGATAAGGCCATTTGAAGGATTTGCAATATGTTCTAAGATAAACTTGAAAATGATTAATCAGTGAGCATAATTCCAAGTATTCACAGTGGTGGGATTTTAAAGAAACCTTGCCAAATTATTGCAACAACACATTTTCCATATATGAAGGCAGAATGTGTAATTAACCTGTCTGTAATCTTTTGTAACTAAATTAGAACTTTTAATACTTAAATTGCAGCTCGCATGAGAGAGACAAATGGATAAATTCTGGCTCCCCCAGTAGTTAGTGGCAGACCTCCCAATGACTTCACTAGAATCAGGATTTCACTATGTACTTTACTTAATTGATCAGCAGATTTGTTCCTGTGAGGATTGAGTCAGAGCAGCTGATTGTCGTTGTAGTTTTGAGGGCAGCAAACAATCTTCTTTCAGAAAAGGTGAGGTTGTTGCTCTGAGGCATAAAACTCAGTAGAATTATTAACCAAGTTCAACTGGGGAAATACTTCCTCTAGGAACCTTTCTTGGTGGCTTGTTCCAGTGTTTGATCACACTGAGTAAAGAAGTTTCAGATTTGGTGGTGGGTTTTGTGTTTTGTTTTTCTCTCCCTTATGCTTATGTGGAGTGTCCAGTATTTCATTATCTGCCTGTTGCCTCTTGTTCATTCACTGTATACTGCTCAGAAGAGTCTGGCTCAATTGTCTTTGCCTCCTCCCACTTACCCCATCAGGTGCATATAGACGTTAATAAGATCCTTCCTGATGTAACTCTCCTGGAGATAAACAAGGCCAGCCTCCCCAGCTTCTGTTTTTATGTCAGATACTCCAGTCTGTTAATTATCTTTTTAGCTGTTTTTGCTCCAGTGTGGCTGTGTCTTTCTTCCACTAGGGAGCCCAGAACTGTAAACAATTCTCAAAATGTGGTTGCACCAGTGTCTGATAGAGAGAAATAGTCACTTCTCTTGACCTGCTGGCAGTGCTCCTGATGCAGCCCAAGGTGCTGTTGGCTGAAGACCTCAAGGATGTATTGCTGCCTTACGTTCGACTTGTAGTCTACCAGGATTCCTGTCTTTTCTAGTGAGCTGCTTTCCAGCAGCTTTTTTTTTTTTGGAGGGAGTGGCAAGTATTTCTTTAGAAGTTTTTTCTTATGTATTTTAAAGCATTCAACACATTTTTCAGTTTTTTCTTCCCTGTTCACCTCAACTCTTTAATTTTTCTTCCTTTCACAATTCATCTTAGAGCTTAGCTGACTTTTGAACTGAGATCAATCATTGCCCATCCATTGCAGTCTTGCTTTGCTTTATTTTTAATGAGGTATGTACTAATGCATGGTATTTTTCTTACCTCTCATGTCTTCCTTGTTAAAAATCACTTAAAGATTCTTCTTGCTTTTGTAAAAATAAATGAATGTTGAAAATCCAATTTGGCCATGGCTCTTGGTGGGTCAGCATTTGACTGTATGTTTCCAGGTGGTGTGTTAAACTCCAGCAGTAGTTGTCCTACCTCTTCCATTCAAGGATGGCTTGGAGCTCATGATTGAAGTGGCTATCATTGAGCATCTATCCAGCTCTAGAAAATCTTGGGATAATCTCCATTACTGCTGAAATTTGTCCAAACTAGAAAGAAGGATGTGCTTTCTTACGTTGAAGCTCTTCATCCTCAGTAGTCTCATTCCAGGCTGCTCTTCATCCAGAAAATACCTGATGATGCTTCCGCTCCTGAACTGAGGCTGAGCTTCCAAGCACTGCTATTCTATTTGCTTGTTTTGTTTTGTTTTCATAATCTCTCTCACTAGTCATGCTATGTTTGTTCCTGTGTTTGGTGTTATCATCCTCACCGAAACCAGACAATTTATTACTATAGGCTACCTGCAGAAATTTCAGTATCAGTTACTTTATATGATGGGCTGCTCACATTTCTTGAGTTTTAAATATATAGCAGAAGACTTATTTTCACCTCCTTTCACAGGACTGAAGCAGTTCACTTTTCATCAGATTTCACTTGAATTGAAACATGTAGAAAGTTGGTGAAACCTAATGGGATAATTAGTTTTTGTTTGTTTTGTTTTACATCTTGACAAATCACCTTTCTATAGCCATGGTGTTGTTTTTTTTTTGTTGTGGTTGGTTGGTTGAAGTAATTCATTGGGGGTATTTCCTCTGTAATGTAATCATGGGAAAAGATGAAAGTGAAGAATAGCCCCAGCAACATAAACTTCAGTAACAAGCAGGATAATAGTAACAGTGATAAGAAATGAACATTTTGAACAGAATTAGCAAGAGGTTTATATTAGGAGGATAGTTTGGCTCTGTTGTTCCAAAGGGAATGTATTTTTATTTAATGTTATTTATAAAAGATTATTTTAAATCTATTAGTGTAACAGCAAACTGAGCTATAAATGTATTGTTGTTGTTTTTAGAGGCCATGAGTTATTTGTGTTAATGTAATATTTCATACTAGGAGCTGCAGCATGCAAAGCAACAACATCTCTCAAAGATCTCTTCCGTAATTGCCTGCCCTAACTTAAAGGGAGAAAAGGTTCCGAGCAGCTGTGGGGAAGACACAGAATTACCATCTGCTCAGGTACAGTGCAATTTTATCATTAATCTAATTTGTCTTCACTTGGATTTTTCACTCAGGGTTCCTCAACAGTCATTTCCTGGGAGACATGCATATATTTGCTAAGAGAGCTTTATTCTACTTCAGGTTTATTTAACCTAGTGTGTATCTCAATCACTTTTAAGATGTTTGTCTTATTCAACCTTTCAGAGTTATATTTAATAATTTTCTTCTTCAGTCTTGCCTCTTTGGTGCTGAAGCCTTCTGTCTTTCTAAAACCAAGATGCATCAAAGAGATTTAAATAATTTTCAGATGTCTCTGGTGTGAATATATATATATATATATATATCTTTATAAGATACGTTTGAACTTGCACAGGTTAAGCTTGATTTCTCTACTGGAAATTGTGGGCCAGAGCACCAAAAGGCGCATACATCCTCAAAGATGGTTCAAAGTCAGCTGCTCAAGGAAAATCCTGGTCAAGCCCAGCAGACCTGGATTTCTTCATCTAGAGCACATAGATCTTGCCAAGGTATTTGGCAAACTTTAGAAATGAGATCAAGCCCTTATATTCTCAGTTCTGAAAACAACACTAAACAAGGTAAGCATGCTGTTCAAAGTAATTCCACTAATTATTTTTACATAAGTGCTACTGGTGTTACAGTCCTGTGGTCAGAATTTAATGGTCTAATGAGTTACTTTAAGGTACTTTTCTCTTGCCACCTGAATTGTCCAACAATTAAGATGAATGCCAGTACAGCTCACTGGTGTTAATGACATTGTTACAAGCACTTCTCATACTTCTCTGCTTTTATTAAATACTAGTTGAAAATGCAAATACCGCTCTGTCTTGACATAGTCTAAACTTTATTTGGGACATACATGAAAGCATCTGTTTGAGAATTGCACTGTTCACTTGTTGCTAAGTGACTGTTAGATCAAATTGTAATTTGACAAATCCTTACTTAATAATTGTTTTTGTGAAAGCTTAATAGCCATAATACTACTTAGTGTGCTAAGACCTAATGGCTAAAAGTGAGATCATTAGTGTAGCGTGGTATATGCTGTGTGCCCACAGCATATAATGATTGTTATTTGCTAGTATTTTATACTTGACTGCAGCAAGTTAGAACATAAAAACAAACAACAAAAAACACACACACAAATCCTTATATGTGAGACAGAATCCTGACCTTACATGTCAGACTCATTAGGATTGGGATGAGAGGAGAAAGTAAAACCTAGGCAATAGACTGAAAGACTGAACATTAATCAATGTTATACTGTGACCAGAACTGTGCGTTCTTGGAAATTTTAGCAGGAGTGGCATTTCTAAGGCATGGGCAGCAAGGTATAGCCTCTTCACATGCAAATTGTAAAGGAACATTTTAAAGGGTAGTCATTATGTTGAGCACGGTATTGCAGATTAACGTTGTGTCTCCATAACTGTTAACCTGTTCATGAAGCAATCCTTTCGTGGAAAAACTTTGGAAAACTGTTTTAACCTTTGC
Organism: Oxyura jamaicensis; assembly: GCF_011077185.1. Taxonomy (NCBI): domain Eukaryota; kingdom Metazoa; phylum Chordata; class Aves; order Anseriformes; family Anatidae; genus Oxyura; species Oxyura jamaicensis. The sequence continues at coordinate 12,508,766 of NC_048910.1, read as the reverse complement.
CATGGATGGGACAGAACATAATGGCCTTAAATTATAATACTGGAGAAGATTTAAGGATTCACTGAACCACCTTTAGTGTCAGAAAAGAATGAAAACTAAGTAATATCTAAACGGGCTTTCAAAGTGAAAAATGGATTATAAAAATAGTTATTCACAATAGCAATACCTTGCTGTTGTGACAGGGACAAACTAATGTGCATTGACAGACCTGTAGGACTAGGGTGGATGTAGTGCTGAGAGTCATTATTTGTGTGCTGGTTTTGTGGGTCTGGGACTGAAATAGGAAGATTATTTCAGGTCAGGCCTATATTGACAGGATAAGGATGTCTTTGAAACATTATTGATAGTGCCATGCAGTTTCATGCTGCTGTGTGCGTGATGCAATACAATTGGCAGCCTTACAAGGACATCAGTTTCTTAACGTCTAGAAATTTCCAGCCACCATTGCAAAACTTACTATAGATTTTTGGGGATCTAGAGAATAGCAAAAGGAAAAGATGACACTCCCAACACAAAACAAGTGAAACATCAACAAGGGGTAACATTTTTCATGAGAACAACCTGAATTTGATGTCTGTATCCTGATTTACCCTAAGAATGCTTAATAGCAGAGCTTACTCATTGCAAGCAGGTCCTGAAACACTGCATTGCAAGAACAGGAATTAAACAACATAAAATATTTTTTTAAGCTTTCTCCTCCAGGAAATCATCCAAATAGTATTCTTAGCTCTACTAGAGAGAATTCTACATTTTAGAAAACAAGATTATGAAAACAAAATCTTTCTTTTTTGGAAGCATGTCACCCTGCCTTCAGAACCAAATATATAAAATTTTCAAGGAGTTCTGCTTCTTCTTTTAACAGAGGCTTACATTATTCATGCTGAGCTTTCTTGTTTAAAGCCACTCACTTGAATTTAGTATATCCATCAAACACATTGTTACAGTGAATAGAACCATCACTGAGATGGAGCAACTTTGTGGTTGCCTTTCAGATACAAGTGATGCACACACAAGCTTGAAAGCTCAGGAGTAGAAGATGAGTTGGAACAAAGACAAGCAAGTTAGTTTGCTTATTTAAACATCTATTTTGCAAGTTCAGTGCTGTACAGATCTGTCATACCAATAGCTATGTTTTATGGGCATTTCTGGTGAAACAGCAATGGTTATAGTGTGAGAATTATTTTCTGATCTTCTGATCTTTCTGATCCTGTTGAACAGCTTCGCTCAGTTATTTTTCATATACAAAACAGCCTGTTGGGACTTAAAATGGCTGGCATGTCAGATAAGCCCCGCAATTTGCTGTATTTCCAGTATATGACTAGATATATTTTGCAGTGTGAATGACATACATGTTAATGCTGAATTATTGAAATGGACTGTTACATACTTTGTTCATTTCATGATCAAATTGAGCCTGTGGAAACTTTGAAGCAAGTCAGAAAGCTAAGAAATACTTTGATTTTCTCTCTCCTTACTCTATCTGCTATTTTGTTGTTTGTACTGTAGGAATAACATGAATTAAATATTTCTGTTTGTGTTAATTCTGCAGATAAGTAGAAATAAGGATTTTAGAAAGGAGTACAGGCTCCTTGTTCAGGTGATCCTGCAACAGGAGTTGATGGATACAAGCTTTGATGGTATTAAAAACATCAGTGTTGTGTACATACTGTACTAGTAAGGAGTACACTTCTTTATTTCTTTCCCTCTCATATGTTATGTCCCTGAGAGCAGGTTGGAGACGTTGGTCTTCCATAACTTATGTATCTTGAATGCTTATGACAGTCCATCCTCAAAGGAAAGTTGCTTGTCACAAAAGGTGTGTGCTTGCCTCTCAAAATCGTGACACATACAACAGTGTGATAAGGGTTAGGGATAGCTCCTGTACAAGATGCAGGCTTTCTCTAGTCATCTGTGGGCTATAGGGTCTTTTTTAATTTTCAAATAATTGCTAGGTAGGAGGAAGGAAACTTTGTAAAATATTCAATTTTTTTTTTTCTTCAAGTTTAAATTAATACCATTTTTACTTGCTATTGTGGACAGTTACTAGTTTTTCTGGAAACAAGGGCAAACATTACTTATTAAAGTTCAGCTGTAACATCCCAGTTAGTATGAAGCCAGTACTGTGGGAGGTGCTTTGTGTTACCATGTGAAATGCTCCTGATCATTTAGGTTTCCTGGGGTCAGCAGAGGCTGGGGTCAGTGCAGAAGGAATATGAGCGTAAGGCAAGTTATGTCTGCACTTAGAGTGTCCCCACTTACTTTATATGCTTTTGGAGCAGATGAAATTTTGTATTTTCCATGTCAGAGTAGAGCTCCAGTTCTAGTGGATGGTCCCACTGTACATTTTGAGTAACTCCACGTCCATCTATCCAGCTATCGATAACTGTGGTCCTGGGATGTTTAGTTGACATCCCAGGTTTAGTTTACATCGTATCCTAACAAAACAACAACAACAACAAAAAGATGTTTTGAAGCAAAGTAACTTTTCTGGTTTTCTACTTGAACTTGGATACAGGAGTTTCTTTTGTTATAATTCTTACTGTTGCTGTTACTTGCAAAACATTGTGATCTGAAATTCTACACTTTATGGATCAAAAGTTATCTTAAGTGTTTCCACACTAGACAGAATTTCAACAGCTTTGACATCACTGACAGTTCTAAGAGCAATCCATGTGGGTAAAAAGCTGGCCAGAGAAAGAATCTGGTTAAACATTAACAAACAGAAAGAGAGCTCTGGCTCTGGCTTCAGTCTACCTCTTAATCAGGGAAAGACTCATGATTTCTTTTCTGTTACATAAAACTTCTCATCTTTGAAGTGATTCACAAATATTAACTAATCCCCTAGTTACACTTTCTTCACTTATATGTTCTTCTTCTGAATAGGAACTTGTTTGAGTTGGTGTTCCTTCTGAGGCACTGTTAGCCATAAGCAAATATCTAGTGAAAAGTTTTTTAAACGAAACTTTCCATTTGGGGAAATTTCTATTTGCTCATGCAACGTGTCTGCCTGTATCTTTCTAGTTCTAGAAAAAAGGAAACAATATGAATATTAATCTCTCACTGTAGTTAACACAAGTCAAATAGAAGATACATTACGCATTTACACAGACTAAATTTTAGGCTCATTTTCAAAAGCAATTTAGGCTCTTAACTGTGTTCTCACTAGTTCTTGTTGACAAGGTCACTTCTGAAAATGAGTTATAGGCTTATAAATTAGGTATGCCTTTTCATTATTTGTTTATTTGTTTGTGGAAACCAAGAGACTACATTTAAATGTCACCGCACTGTGCATATTCCAGCTGATTTTATTCAGGGTTCTTTGGACGTGAACAGTCCCAAGCAGAACCAGTAGTATATGACGGTCCTTATTCAGAGTTTGCTAAGGATATTTTACTTCAAATAGCATTTTGAATTCTGGGGTATTGGTTCTTTTTCTGTTTTGTAGATATAACCTTGCCTATTTGCAGTTTAAATTTGTTTAAATTTCTGTATTAATACAGATTTTTGCCAGCCCAAAGCTTTTCAATAGCCACCCATATAAAAAGCTTTTGTTCTATATTGTTATTCCAAATACCTAAGTAGCTTTTACCAGTTGCAACATGTCTAATGTCAAGAGACAAGCATAGTGAAAACTTCAGAGGAAGGAATGCATGTGATGGATATACACTGGTGCTCGGTTGCTTTGCCTTTGGATCTATAGGATTAGGGCCCTCCCACATTATGTCTGAAAGTCATGCCCTTGGTTGAATTCAAAAGGCCCTTCAAAACTGAGAAAATCTTTCATAACCAGACCATCATTAAGCAGTGTTGACTGTGTGATATTTATGGATATGCTCATTGCTGTTATTTAGACCGCAAAAGACAATGAATCTCATTTTGCTGTGGCTCCTGTTCAATCAAAATAATCTTTGAAGCTGTATCTTTGACTTTTCAAACACTTCCTCCCGCACTGTGATAAAGCATTGATGTTTTCATGAAATTCTGCTCTTTATCTGACAGATGTAGCAGACGTCTAAGGTAATGCACTATAATGTTTCAAGTCCTTTTTTCCAGAGGCAAATATACCCAAAGGGTTTCCAAGCTTCAGTTCTCTTTAATGTCTCCTACATGTGTAGGTAACCACTAGGTGGCAAGCTGTACAACATTTCATATCGATGGCACAAGACCACACTGTGCTTTTGCCACCTGTAATAACAAATGGCACCAAGCCAACCCAGCACAGATATTGCACGCTCATAAATGAACAACTGGTTCAGTCTAAGCCTGAATACAAGAATGATTTCGAAGTGTCATGTTTTGACATTTGCCATGGTGTCATGTTTTGCATAGAGCTATGAACCCTCCATAGATAAGTATTCTTGAATCATGGAATTAATTATTTATTTCCTTCCATGTAGAATTTGGTTTGCACTTTCTTCTATGTTCTGTTGACTATGAGAATTCACCTTCTCCTGCTAATAACCTATCTTTGTCAATTTTTGTACCTCTCATTCTTGCTCTGTGATTGCATAGTACCTAGGACTGAAGCCGGGCAAGCTTGAAAAAATTCAACTACAGAATGCTGTATTGTGTATTATCACAAGTATATTATGCCTACTTCTGCTGTCTGCTTTGGCTCTGTGTAGAAAATTGGAAGTTAAAATCTCAGTGCACTGAAAAATAAGGATTAAGTGGCTGGAGCCTAGCACCTGTAAACACTGCTTATAGTTTACAATGACTACTGTGACTGAACAATTCCACTTATCTTACCTAATGAAATCTGTGATAAGGCTGCAGTTGATTTAGTTGGAGATAGTGGTTTTCAGACAGTTATGTGAGAGACCGGAGAACAGACTTCCATTGGTATTAAGACCAATCTTGCTGTTTCCCAACCAAAGATATTACTTTTTGAATTAGCTCACTCTACTACACAGAAATATCTTAGACAAAGAAAACAAGAATTTCCCCAGTGAATGCCTTCCTGTGTGAAAAAAGATTGAGAGGGGGGAAAAAAAAAAAAAAAAGGTGGGGGCAAACAAACCCACATCATAGTGGTAGTAATGCAGCTTTGTCAAGCCCACAGAACTGCTGTTGAGCCTTTTGGATCATGCTTCTCCTAACACATTTTGCTACAGCTCTCATCTCCTGGTGGTTTCTTGAAAGAGATCAAACTATTGTAGCCAACTACTTTAACACCATTTCACAATATGGGAATAGGTAAGTCTTACTTTGTATCGTGTTATTCAGTGTGCAGGTACTGTGTGTTCTCTCACAGTGGAGAGAATAAGCTTATAAAATGTGATGTTTAAAAACAGCTGAACAGATAGGTAGTGCTTGAATTGAACAGTTTCATTGATCTTCCAGCTGTCTTCCTTTCTTCTCTGTCAAGTAGTCTGATGCTAATGGAAACTGAACAGGTACAGATAAGCAAGGATTGAGCAGGAGATGCTGAGATATACCACCCATGTGGCAGGCCTTAATAGACAGTTCTGTGTCCCCTATGTTTGCTACTATAAAAATGGCTCTCTAGCCTGATAGAAAATTTTGACAATGTGCCACTGTGGCAGCAGTGTGTTTAAAGGAAAAGTGTAAACCAGTTCTTTTCAGTTCTACAGTCTTTTGATTAAATGCAAACATAAGTGTAACATTTGTTTATTTATTTATTTATTTGAGCATTGGAGTTTGAAGTTACATGTTCAACTGAGCAATCTGAAGAATCTCAGCAAAGTATCAAAGCCAAGGATAAACTTGAAATGCCAGCCGCAGGTTTGACAGTCAGAGGTATAAAGCTGGAAGTTCAGCAGAAGTTAAAATCAAGGATTTTATCTTGTACTTATCCCATAAAACAAAAAATCTCTTCTAATATGTCAAAAATCCGCAACTATAATATTAAAGACTGATTTTCTGTTGGCAGCAAGTTTCAGTCCATGTTTTCTATTCATTTACATTAAAAGAATATAAATTAGATCTACATATTACTTTGATGTTCATTTTTGTATGTCAAATTGGGATGTTTGAGGCCAGAAGAGAAAAGAAGTACTGTTCCCAGTTTCATGAGAAAGGGTTAATATGTGTACATGGTGAGATTATAGTCTTCAGTGTTAATACGTATTTATTTTAATTATATATGTTAAATATCGCTTGCATCATGGATTTAGAAATGCCCAGTTAATACATATGTAAATCTTTGTGCCGCTAGGCAGGGCTTGCAGGTCTTTAGCAAATATTTTGTTGAGAAACTGTAGATGTGATTTAAACTTAGAAGTGAGATGTGTCAACCCACTTGTTTTCTTATAATTAACAATGCAACCGTTAATCCCGTGCAGCTATCTTTCAACTTGAAAGAAAGGGTTTTGAAAAGATTACACATTAATCTATATTGTTTGTCATCTTCTGCAGTTCTTTCCACTTGTTCAGGGAGCATGAGAGAGTATAAAATCGAACTTCTATCATCACGCTACTACTAATATTTTTGTTAAACTGCCTAAAGTTTAAAGCAATGAAAAACTCTTAGAATCTTGCAGAAGTATTGTAAGAAATAAGCCTTACAACAGGTGAAACTAAAAGAAAACTTGAGTGGGTTGTGATGTAATGAGGGATATCTATGTAGTAATGAACATTCCGGGATGGTTTTTTTTTTTTAAAAAAAAAAAAAAAAAAAAAAAAAAAAACAAGCAACAAAAAAAATAAACCTCATTTTGTACTCAAAGAGTGGTCACGTACTGGAACAGATTGACCAGAGAGAAGGTTATGGAGTCTCCATCCATGGAGATACTCAAAACCCAACTGGATGTGGTCCTGGGCAATCTCTTCCAGATGACCCTACTTGAGTAGGGGGATGAGAACTGGTGATCACAAGAGGTCCCTTCTAATCTCTGTGATTCTGTGAGTGGTGTTCTTGAAGTAAAAAATGCTTCTCAGTTGCTGGTAAAAACATGTGAATTCTGAACAGGATTAATGAAGGAAGAGTGCTACTACCTGTAAGTGCCTCCCCCCCCCCCCCCTTTTTTTTTTATCCCTTCTGTAGTGCTTTGTTAAGAGCTGCTTTCCTAGTACTGTTTGCAAACAGACTCTCTCTGTGGCATCTTATGATATGTTAGTAACCATTTTGAGAACATCCTGAGTAATTGTTTTTCTACTTCCTGTTGATAATATTTTGCTTTAGAACAAAGGTGCTATGATATTACAGTTAAATGCTAAATCTGCAATTAAATTTCATTGGGATGTTACCAAGCCAATATGAGGCCTGAGAGACCTTGTGAGCTTTTTTTCTGAGCCGTTTAATTACTTGAAAATCCAGTCATTGGATTCAATATTTAACATTGTTCATGAGCTGGAAAAACATGATGCATTCCCTTGAACCAGGCCCTGAATGAGCTCTTTTTGTAGCTCAAAGCAGTGATTTCTAACAAGTACAGGAATTTTGGCCCAGATCACACCAGTTATGGCTCTCATTGGTTATTTCTAGAGCACAAAGTGTAAATTTCAATTTTTTAATAGCTGCAGGTTATCCTGTGAATTATTACTTTATTTCCAATTTCATATTTTTAATCGAAATGTGGAGATGCAAGTATTTTAATGCTATGAAATTCAGTGCATTTGCAATTGGCATTAAAAGCAGCGTGCTATTAGAAAAAAAAGTAGTTTGATTCATAATCTTTGTAACACTGCATCTGAGACTGGAAAACATTACTCTTTATCTCCTACATCGTCAAGATAATCTCATGGGCTGCAGGCTTCAGAAGTGCCTTTGTAGTTTTCTTTGTGGATATTTACTTGTGGGTTTTTGTTGTTGTTTGTTTCTTTTGGAGTGTTGTTTTTCTTCCCCAGTATGTCACCTGGCATGCTTGGTCATGCAGATCTCTTGCCAAGAAGGCAAATTTAATTTATTCAGTTTCCCTGAGAAACAGATTTTCTTAAGAAAATTGTACTAAGGGAAGAGGATGGCTCTTGATTTATTTATTTTTTTAATCTTATTCCTTGTGATAGGAAAAAAAAAAAAAAAAAGAAGAGTTCAATCATTGTACATTTTTAGAAGAATGTGGCATATAAGTATGCTGAAAAATTACAAAACATGGATAATAACAATAAATAACATGGACTTATTGCTTGGATCCTGTGGGGAGGTTGAACTGAGTCCTAATTAGAGGATGAGAATTCTCATAATTTTCTACTATGACCAAAATATTTAACAAACTGGACATTGATTCTTACAGAAAAACAGGTGAGAATTAAGGGTGATGAGGTAGTAATGTGGATGCTATTGAATTGTACAAAGAAAGGAGAGCCTGTAAAAGAAAAATAATCTCAGCAGATCACAGAGTACTGAAAAAGTAAAACTCCGAGCAAATTTCTGAATGGTGTTGTTATCAAAGGGTTGAAAAACTATATAGTATTGAGGAATGTGTGGATAAAGGCAAAAGTTCTGCAGACAGAAGGTTGTTGTAGTCCAGCTGTATTTAAGTGTTGGTAGCAGTGGAAAGCATGAATAGAAATAAGACCTCTGACTGAAACATTATCAACACGTGGAGAATAGAGAAGGGGGATGCTTTTTTGGCCCTCATTTGCCGACCAGAAGGCAGAACGGCCTTTTCGTGTCGTAGGTGATACTGAACAAAATTCTAATTTTTTTACTACTGTAATTGAACCAGTACAAGTTACGGAGGAAGTGGACAAAAGGTAGCTGCACACAGAACGAACTTTCCCCTTTTCCGTTTTTGGAAGGGTAGGTGCGCCGCAGACTGGCTCCCGGCGCACGAGGGGAGCGGGTTTTCGGCGCCTGTGGGTAGCGCCCTCTCCCCCTCCCCCCCTTTGGACCGGGCACGGGCCAGTGCATCCCCGGACGGCGTGCCCGCCGCCCTATGGTAACCTCGGGACCGCGCTCCGCCGGGGTGAACGACCGCTGCCGCCGGCATGTGGCGGGTGCTGCTCGCGACGCTGGCGGCCTCGGCCGGCCCCTCAACAGTCACCACATCGCCTTATCGCCTAGCAACACCCCTACGGGGCACACCATTGGCAGAGCCGCGCCCCCGCCCACACGCCCCCGCCTCCGCATTGGGTGCCGGCCCGGGACTGCGCGTCCAGCCGCGCGTCCCTTCTCTTTGTGCGCTGCCGGGTGTGCGGGCGATCCGTGGCCCGGCGCCCGCCCTGCTTCAGCGCGTCCTGCCGAGCCAAGGTGCTGGCGCAGTAGTTACTCAACCACAGTGTGCACATCCGCGGGGAGGGGGGAGAGGGACACAGAGAGGCCTGTGCCGGCGAGGAGCCGGCGGTCGCTGTGATGGGCTCGGGCAAAGCCAGGCGCCGGTCGCAGAGCCCGGCCTTCCACGGCCTCCAGGGCGGGGCGCAGGAGCTTGGCCCAGTGCCGCGGGCACGGGGGCCCGACCGGCTCCGCCCCGGCCTGCCCAGGACCCCCTCCTCCTGTGGAACGGCTCTGGCGGGCAGAGGTTGGCATCACCCCGGGGCCGGCTCAGGGCGGCCCTGCCCCAGCTCTCATTGGGCTGCGGCGAGGAGTAAACTGTCAGCCCATGTGGCGTGGCCGCCGGAGGTGGCGGCTGCTTAAATAGCGGTGGGAGGTAGAGGGAGACAGTGAGGAGAGCGCGGAGCATCGGACGTACGCAGCCCGGCACTGGCCGCCGCAGCGCCCGAGTCCGCCTGAAGAGCCTGCTCCGCAGCAGCCCGGTCTGGCGCTGAGCTGACTACAGGGTCTTCTCGGCACGAAGCTTTCCACACCTGTGCAGGTACCGGTGGCACAGCGGATGCGGAGTGGCTGGGAAAGCGGCGGCCTCCGCTCCCGCCTCCGCGGGCTCCTGCGCCAGGCAGCCGCGCCCGGATCGTTCCGCCTGGTCCCCTCCGCCGCGTGGAGTCGGATGGCTGGGGCCCGAGGGCTCTGCCCGCGCGACCAGAAAGTTCCGTGCGCCGGCGCCCGACTCGCCGCGCCTAGATGCTCGGGCTGCCTGGCTGTGCCGCAGGCCTCCCTCCCGGGGCCCAACGCGGTCGCGCTGAGGAAACTCCTTGCTAGTCGGTGGGGGGCTAGCGAGCCGCAGCCTCCCGCTGGCGAGGCGGAGCGGAGAGAGGCTGCAGCGCTGCACTGTGATGCCGGCGCTCGGCCATCTTGGCGGCGGGCGGGGACCCCTCGCCGCCGAGCCGGCACGGGCAGCCCCTGTAGGTGCAGGGCCGCGCATGGCGCGGGCCGGTGTACGGGCAGGGGCACCGCTGCCTGCAGCCCTCGGGTGCCCAGCGGCAGGAGCCTTTCTGCGTTCCCCCGAGCATCGGCGCGCCCTCGCCCCAGTCCGCGGCGGCAGGGCTCCGCGCGGTGGCTCAGCGGGTTCCGAGGGGCCGCGCCCGGCGCCCGCCGCGGGGCTGGGTGGCAGCGGCGGCCCCGACCGTGCGCGGACCGAGCGGCGCGGCACATCGGGCCGTCGCGGGCGGGTCGCCGGGACTAAACGTACTGCTCCGTCCTGGCAGAAGGATGGCGGCTCCTCCGTCACCCGCGATATTCCGAGTTGGCCTAACAGCACGAGTGTAGCAAGCTGAGGAAGCTTGTAAGTGAAAAGATTAGCGTTTGCACGCCCTAGAGGTGGCTTGTTGATACGTACGGGGAAACGTTCTCAAAGAAGGTGCAGCAAATACTGCTAAGCTTCCGCTTCTATATAAACCGGCTGCTCACGTGTAATAACCCATTCATTGTAGACCAGTCTGATTTGGATTATGTGATTGTCAGGAAAACGATCGTGGTTTTCTCTCTTCTGCTGTTCTTGCTCCTACATTCTTCCCTGGCATAAGGCTCTTGAAGGCTTTATTATGGTACTTAAATTGAAACAGGCTGTGTTAAAGCAGTTTACATTAACTTGCATAGTCCTTCAGAAAGCAGTGTCAGGGGCTTTGGAGCATGTCTTACCTTTAAAATCAAAAGTAAAAATCAAAAAACTCACTTGAACAAAGGATTCACCTTTTCCTGCAGTTTCTATGCTTCTTGAAAGGAACTGAAAATAGCAGTGCAACCTGAAAGGCTGCATTTAGTGGATGAATTTAGAGGACAAAGGCCCTACAGGGAGGGCAGTTACGAACAGATTTTTTTTAAACTGGTAGTGGGACTGATACTGGGGACATCAGTTGATGTAAGTCATTTGGAAATCAACAGAGCTGTGTTGATTCCATGAGAATGTCTAACGTACCTTTCCCACATAACAACTCTGAACCAGACTGTGTTTCCTGCCAAGAAATGTGTTTTTAAATACAAAACCCCACTACCACTTTCCATTTGTCTTGTGGTCAATGGGACAGATCCAGCCTTGAGACAGAAAGAGACAGTTAAAAGGTCTTTGTTAAACTAGAGCTATAGTGCACAGGCTGAGAGTAGCCAAGTGCTTTCAAAAATGAAAAGCAGCTTGTGTGTGCTTCTATTTTGTAGAGAATTTTTTGGAAGCAGACATTATAGCTCTCTACAAATGAAGTTTCTGTGGGATGGCAGTTTAAACTGTAAATTTTAGAAATGATAATAAGAGATGAAGAAACATGGGTTATGATGTAGTCAGATTTACAAGCTAAGAAAACATACCCTTTGTCAATATCTGTGCTGAAGAAGACTATGGAGTTATGGATGTTTCATTTGAAGGTGAGGGAAGCTCCAAAACAGATCAAGATTTGGGCTGCGTAGAACTTGTAACAGAGACTTGAGTTTGAGGAGCCTGTCCTACCATGATGACAGCCATCAAAATAACAGTTAATAAATAAAAGTGATATGTTCCTGTCTAGTAAAGAGAACAACACCAGGCAAAACAGGGTTTGGTTTGGTTTGTTTCTTTCTTCTTTTTTATTTTTTTCCTGCTGTTTCTCTGCACTTTATTCTTTGCTCTCAGCCCCCGTTTATTTTACTTAACTTTAGGTGCTCATAGGTACAGCAGAATAAGAAAACTATTCTCTTTAGGGGTTGGCAAGTCAGGTATGAGTGGGAGAACAAATTAAGTTCCTCTTTCCTTACTGCTTTAAAAGCTTATAATCTCAGTAGGCACAGAGAAAACAAAGTTGTACAGCTGACATGGTTGATTAAAAAACAGTGATCAACAATCTTCTTCTTGATTCATTATTGGTGCTAGATGAGTGGGGTACTGAAAAACATCTTTTTTTAAATTCATTGGAGAGCAGTAGTTAAGCTTACAAGTTTGTTAATAGCCGTAGGCTGTCATGATATCAGTAGGTATCCAATACATAGAGAGCAAGCTTATGAAGTTGTAAAATGATGGGAGAAAAGAGCTGACATCAATAAACAAACCAACCTTGTCAAGTGGCTAATGTGGGAGGCAGATAACCAGAGCACAAGTATAAAATTATGAAAGTGATTACTAGTCAATAATACCAGAAGGGATTGTTAGTTATTACTAGTCTCAGTGACTCAGCAAAGGAATATCATTGCAAAAAATATTGTGTAAATCCAATGAGGTAGTAGTTCATGCTTAATGAGGTGTCTATCAGACTGGTATGTTCAGGGTTTTGGTGTCTTTTGTTTATTCTTTTGTCTTCTTTCCCCTGCCTGGGTAAAAAGTCAATCTGTCTATGAAGAATTTACATAATTCTATTAAAACTATCATGCAAAGAGAGAAAAAAGAATGTTATATGTTTGGTTGTATCCAGCAAAACACAGCCTTAAGAAATTGGCACTCTATCTTTTTTTGGTCTCCTTTTTTGACCTGTTACATTTGTTCATCTTGCCCATCAGATATAATTGGAACAATTTCTTACATACATGTGCTGTAGTCCGATCTCCTTTAAAACTGCTGTGGAAATGATTTTCTTTCCTGGAGCCATGTCATGCACTTCAAAAACTGTCAATGTATTGTGTATAGTCCAAAAGTGCTCTACAAAGAAGAATGAGTCTGTAGTATACTAACGTACTATACTGTACCATTTGGGGACAACATCCATAAACTTTGAAAGAGCCTACCTGTATGTTAGCTGTCAATGAAGACAAAAGACGTTGGTAGCTGTAATGTCTACTTCAATCACTGTTTAACTGTTGAGTACTTAATATTCATGATTTCTTCTTTTCTGACTCTTCTTTTCCCCAGTAAAACACCGCTACTGTCTGCTACTAGGTCCATAATTTGTTATTTTTGATAAGGGCATCCAGAGCCCTTCATGTCAAGCCTAAATCTTTCCAGTTCTTTGTGTATATAAATCCTTAAGCTGTGGCTCTTATTACCCATTTACCCAGCTAAAATTAACTTCTTGGCTTTTGTTCTTGTACATTTTGATTACCACAGCGTCTTTCTGCCTTTGACACAGTCTTGCTCAACTACAGTCATAACTTGTTGGCAAAAATTGCTTTGCTGATAAATTCAATTTCTTCACTGTCTCAAAATGACATTTTGTCAAGGTTGGTCATACCTGGATGGAGTTTTCGTGATACTCCAGGGAAAGAGATGTAGGAGGGGAAGGGACAGTCCCAGAAGAGAAGTTTCAGTCTCCTGAAATACAAACAATATTTATCTCCTTGGATATTGTCACCCAAAGAGCTGAGGCATAAAACTGAAAATTAATCACGTTATCATTTTGTATGGCTCTTGTTGTGTGCTTGGATTGTATGCTCCATGCCTAAGATCCAGTTATTTCTCTGCCCCCAGCACAGAACTGCTGCAAGCATAGCAGAGCTACGGTCCTTGATGGGTTTTCCAGGTACAGTGGTAACACCAGTAGTAAAACTGACTTGCTAGACCTTTGTGAGTGGAAAAACAGAGAAGCTTCTCTTCAGAGCAAAATAGACTGGGCATATTACTACCTACTTCAGTTTTGGGGTGTAGTTTCTCAATAAAGGCGTTATACATTTGGTCCTCACTGTTTTCCTTCTTAAATGAATACTGAGAGTGGAATGGAAGTTCTGTTGTCTGAAGTATTTAACTAAAGACTGAGAAATCCAGAATGTCCTTCTGGGAGCACTTCTGGTTTTGCTCCCAGAAAGGATGGAGCGGATGAGGTAATCATCTCTTCTGCCTCAGAGTGTTATGTGTTGCATAATTCCATGGTTACTCCACAGATCTGAATGGAGATAACTGCTGAAGGAAAGAAGAGTAAAAGAGATCAGGCAACCTCTGTGGTGGTGTGTGTCGGCTGGTCTACACCTCTGTAAAAGCCTTGCATACCAGGGGGGCATTGCTTTCCCTCTGTCTCACCATGCAGTCACCTCTAAGTTACATGAAGTTATTATGCCAGGGCAACGTGAGGATGGAAGAGAGGGCTATTGCTCAAAAACGATAAGAATTTCTGAAAAAGACTGTAAAAAATGTTCATAAGTTAAATGTTTTTGGTTGAAAAATCATCTGTGGAAGTGTTCATCTAAGAGTATCTATTAATACTATTTTACAGGAGAGATGATCAAGCACAAGCAGTAATTATGGAAAGTGCCTACATGGCACTATGGAGCATAATCTGTGCTGGAAGTCAAGCTTTAGGTCTTCCATTGCAAAGTTTTCCTTCAAAGGCAGACTTAGCTATTTAAACACTATTTTTTATTGTGATTTTTACTTGCTAGAGAGTATTTTGTCTCTACTTACCAGAAGTATTAATTAAGGAGGTACTGTTAATGCTCATTACATCTTTTCATGCAACCATGTCTATATAGATGGGTATCTCTCTCTTTCTCTCTCTCTTTCTCTCTCTCTCTTTCTCTCTTTTCCTGTAACTTTCCCAGTTTGGGTCTACTAATTATAATTTGAGCTTAACTGGAACAACATCAGGTTAACTTGCCTTCCGTCTGCTTCGTTAATATATTTTCAGCGTAGTGCAAAATAACGTGAGTGTGTTGGCTGTAATATGAGCTCTCAATTGGTGTTGCAATCTGTATAGCTTGTCATGCTGTGTTGTATGGGATTGGGGTCTTAGAATGCAAATTTCTTGGGTCATTAGCTAGGGTTTTTCCTGATCTGAAATGTCTGTCCGTTCTGTCAACTCTTACTTTAAAGCACCCTCCCTTCACCCCCCACCCCATGTACTCAATACCTCTTTCCCAGTCCTCTAAGGTATTGCAGTGCAAGGTTCGGTGTTTTGGGAAATGCTTTATAAGTAAAACTTACTTCTCATTTCAGGTATTCAGAATAATGCTAAACCGTATTGCAATCTTCCTATGTTTTTCCTTCTGTGTGTGTTGGGGTGTGTGCATATGTTTTTTTTTTTTTTTTTTTTTTTTTTTTCCTCCAACAAGCTTACTTATTATTGATTCTGAAGTTAGTATTTAACTTTGGAATGATTGTAGAACTCGTTTTGCTGCCTGTAAGGTTTGCCTTGTAATTATGTATTTTACTATATGTATTTCATAATTTCCCCACCCACTTCTGCTCCAGCATGTTAATCGTTCTTCTCTGCTGACTTTAAAGAGAGGCTTTGCCTTTGGTAGAGAGAGACCTGTTCATTTTCTACCTGTCATATAGAAACTGGTGGTTTTCAAAGCCTGGCACTGCCTCAGCATCAGTTTTCTTGTCCCCACTGTCCCCACAAATCTTACAGTCTATTTGATTAGTTGGGATATCTTTTTGTAGTAGAGACTTCATGGGCTTTTTCTGTGTGGGTGTTTCTCATACAAATACAGTTGTCACAACATGTTAGGAAGGCAAGAGATGCATATATTCTCCTCTGTGTGAAACCTTACTAGTCTTACTGCTTTCTTGGATCTCAGGAACAGGGAGAAGTTAAGAGATGGAGGACGTGGTGATTGCAGGCATAGCAGGAAAGCTGCCAGAATCTGAGAACTTGCAAGAGTTTTGGGAGAACCTACTTAATGGAGTTGATATGGTCACAGAGGATGATCGGAGGTGGAAACCAGGTGAGTGCTTATTGCCTCTCCTTTTGGAGCTCTGAGCTTTTCAGAGGAATTATCCTATGAAAAGAAAAGATTTATCAGATGCAAAAACAGAGCTTTTGAATTTACTTGTGATACATCACCAAGAAATTCAGGAACAGAATACTTCTACAGAGGTCTTAAGTAATGCATTTTATAGTCATATCCTGCACAATAGTAGCTAATAAATAATACGTAAGTTCCAGGGAAAAGCACACTTCTGACAGAGCAGCTAAGTACCGTGAATCCTGGTAGTTGTGGCAATAAGACTGCTCTGTAATTTTTCTAGGTTCCGAAGTAGCAGAGGGACTCCAGTCCCATGATTTATAGCTTTTTAGAATGTTCTTTTCTGTTTGATTATCCTTCTAAAATTTTTGGCACATGTCTATCCAGTTCAGGCTAGTGAATTGCAAAGGTGAAAAGTAGTTTTTGTTTTTCTTCTGACTGGAACCAACAATTTGGAGTCTGTGTGCTTGGCACAACTTCCCAAAGCACAAATGCTTATAACCACATATGCTGCCATATCCAGGACAGTCTTAAAAATCGCAGTTGGTTTTGTTAATGCGGTGTTTTAATTTCCAAATAAGATTTAGAGAGATGAGTGGAAAGGTGTTCATGTAGCGCTCTGGATGCTGCAAGGGAAAAATAAGGTTTCACTTGTAATCAAGAATCAGCTGTGATCATTCTGTACTTTGTCTCATCTAGTAGCTGCTTCAAAACTGATGTAATCTGTGGTGCGGTGTTGATTTTTTTTTTCTTCTCAGGAATGTATGGGCTGCCCAAGAGAAATGGAAAGCTCAAGGACATAAGCAAGTTTGATGCCTCCTTTTTTGGGGTCCACCCCAAACAAGCTCATACAATGGATCCTCAGCTTCGCTTGCTGTTGGAAGTTTCTTACGAAGCTATTTTGGATGGAGGTAAGCAGGTGAATGACTGAAAAGGAAGAATTGTGGTGTATTGCTTTTGTGCAACACGTGTAGACATGCACCTGTATGACGAGATCACTAACAAGAAAGCTCACAGTAGAGACGAGACTGAAGAACTGGTATGAGGGTTAGAGAAAATCACTTTGTTCTGGAACTTGAACTGGGAAAACTACACTGACTGACAGGAAGTCTCTACTGGTCTGATACTGTGGAACCGATACTACGGAAGCATTTAAACAGTCAACAGTACTAGAGCTTTTGTATGTTGGTGTCCCTACACTACTGCTCTACTGTAAAGTTCCATAATAAATTCCTTTGTTAAAGGCACAGGGGATAATTGCAGTGGAAAGGGAAGATGACTTAATGAGAATTCTCATCCATGGTCTAAAAGAATGACGGATGACCTGCAGTTCTCCTGTCTGTTGGCAAGATCCAAGGAAAACTTGTGGCATTAGAGCTGCTACCATAGGAAGTTTGCCCAGGGAGTGTGCTTTCAGAAATAGGAGCCTCCTTTTTCCATCACTGCCAGTGTCAAGAGCTTTTTAGGTACTTGCCCACAGAGCCAAAAAATTAATTATTCATATTAATGAGTTTCATGTCTGAACATAAGGAGCACATGGAAAAAGTTGTAACCAGCCCGCTAGTTCTGACAAATTAACACTTGCTGAGCCTCAGTCTTAAGGGTTGAATATGAATAGTCTGCTTTCTACCAGGACTCCTGCAGCACACAGAAGAAACAGCAGATTGTTACAAGTTGAGTGCCATGCATTTTTTTTCTGGAGGAGAGTTGTTTCTTGTTCCAGCTTATTGGCTTTTGTGCCAAAGACTTTTTTATTTTCTTCCTTGTATTCCAGATCTAGGCTTTGCATTAGGATAGATTTTCAAGTGCTCATACAACATTCCATGTGCTGCCCTTTTCTCCCTTTGTCTGCTTCTTTTCTCTGCACTGGAAATGTGTTGTTAGCTTATCTGATCAGCATTTATATCTTTAATAGTTGTAGACTTCTATACAAGACTCTATCAATGCCCATCTAAGTCTAAACGCTGTCGTAGGGCGTGATGTGTTCTGGCCAAAAGCCAGTACCAAAGTTCTGGTGGACTCTGTTGTAATAAGCAGGTTGAATAAACAGGAGCTCTGCAGAAGGCCTGTGATTGAAACAGGTAGAAAAGTAACTATGTGGGGTGCAGGTCTGCCAGAAATGGACAGTAAGAAATTGTATTTTGTGAACTGGTACCATCAGTACCTGATACCTTACCAGTTTTCCCCTCATAATGAGTTTGTTTGCTGTAATCTGCCTTCCAATATCCCCATAGGCATTAATCCAGCTACCCTCCGTGGCACAGACACGGGTGTATGGGTTGGTGCAAGTGGGTCAGAAGCTGCTGAAGCCTTTAGCCAAGATCCAGAACAGCTTTTGGGATACAGTATGACTGGCTGCCAGCGTGCTATGTTTGCCAACAGGATTTCTTACTTCTACGATTTTAAAGGTAAATGTCCTCAGACTTGCAGGGCTGATAGTAATTGCAATTTCAGCATGGTTGTACCATGGTTGCTCTAAAGAGGTGGGATGGATATGAGATACAGACTCATTGGGGATGAGAAAGTAGAATGCAGCTGTTGTAAAGACGCATGTGAGAAGCAAAAACTCTGTTGTAACTCTGTGTTAAGACTCATTACAAGGTTTTGTACTCCAGTTGTTGAAAAGGCATAGCTGGCTTGTTGAAAAGGCATAGCTGGCATTCCTATGAAAGATAATGATGCCAGGAGAAAAACTAACTAGAACAGGTAACTCTGAGAGAAGTAGGAGTGGTACAGGACTGGTATGATTAAAGGCATGATGGGAATTGCCTTGAAGAGCACTAGACAGCAGAGATCATGGTGAGGGTAGTACCAGCAAGTGGGAGTGATTTTGTTGTTGAAAATGGGGAGATTTTACCTGGTTGTGATGCTACAATGTCTTTTTTTTAATGGAGATGGAGGTGAAATTTTAAAACGTACCCTTAAAGCTAAACTGTTGGCAATTTTTGTCCTCCTTTCTCATCCTCTGTTACTGGCAAGCAGGCAGAGATGGTGATTCTTGTCTCCCAGTGTATCAGGATTGCCTGTAATGTTCTGAAGCAACTGCTAGTATTTTTTAAATGCATTTTGTGGTAACCATCCTATAGTATTTGGAGAGTAACTTGAGAACGATTAACAGTAAAAGTGTTTTTTTTTCCCTTTCTGTTCCCTAAGGACCAAGCTTAACTATTGACACAGCCTGCTCCTCCAGTCTCATGGCTCTAGAAAATGCTTATAAGGCAATTCGTAATGGATGGTGCAGTGCAGCCGTGGTAGGAGGGGTCAACCTTCTGCTGAAGCCCAACACTTCTGTGCAGTTTATGAAGCTGGGTATGCTTAGTCCTGATGGTGCCTGCAAAGCTTTTGATGCTTCAGGTAAGGCATTAGCATGAAAAGTCATCTTGTAATCTTGTACAAGATGAACTTATTGCTGAATCTGTGACGTGATGTTCTGGTAATAGTGGACATAGCTGGTCTTGTCCTCGTTCTTAGGTGCACTGCTTGGGACATACCCCAGACTTTATCTGTGTTGCACAGCTCCATTAGACCTGGAAAATTACCTGTGGAAAATAAATTGTATAGTTCGTTTCTGTGCCAGTGGGGAAAGGAAATAACTGTCTCTTGATGTAAACTTTCTTTCATCATTTGTGATGAGCAGTGAGCCTTTCTAGGACATTCTTTTTCAAACAAATGTACATATTGTACTCCAAAGCAATCTGTTTTAAGCAGTAGCTCAGGAATGAGATAACCTTAGTGCGTGGTGCTTTTGCTACTTTATTCAAAGCAGAACAGATTAATGACTTGTTCTGTCTCTGTTCTCAGGAGATGGATATTGTCGCTCTGAAGCTGTCGTCGTCGTTCTTTTGACCAAGAAATCCATGGCTAAACGCATCTATGCTACAATAGTTAATGCTGGGAGTAACACTGATGGCTTTAAAGAGCAAGGTAGGCCTTACGCTTCTGAAAAGTGAGATACCTGCAGAACAGTTCATTCTAGTCTTTGTTATCAGAAAAGGATTATTGCAGGGTTCCTGTTCTTTAGGTGTGTGAGGGTTTTTCATTGTGCTTTTTTTTTTTTTTTTTTAAATTTTTCACTTTTGGTAACACAATGTTCAGGTCCCTGTTTTGTAAAGGAATGAAAGGAGACAAGTGTTGATTGTTATTACACAGAGTATCAGGAGTGTCCTGTTGCTAGTTTAGCCTTCCTTGGGATATGTCTGGAGTAACTTTTGCACAGATAGTAGAAATGTACATGTTGTTACTGGAAGGCTCTTTTCCTGCTCCTGTCCCATTTTTCCCACTCATGGAGATGCTGAGTTTTATATGTTCTGCTTGATCTAAAGTGTTAACCAGTATCTTCCCACACTACTATAATCATTGGTTTAGTTCCATTTCTGGTTCCTCTGCTCTTCTTTCTAAGAGCCTGAGAGGCTTACTGTGTTTGGTGCAAAGGACATAAATATAAACCCTGAAAAGATATCTGTCTTTGTGACCTGGTAGCCCCAATCAGTTGAAAGGGTGCTCAAAGCAGAACAGGAAGCATTTACTGAGAGAGAGGAATTGATGGCAATTTTAATTCTAGGTGTGACGTTCCCATCTGGAGACATGCAGCGGCAGTTGGTCAGTTCTCTGCACAGAGAATGTGGTATCAAGCCTGCAGACATTGAGTATGTTGAAACTCATGGGACAGGCACCAAGGTCAGTATGACCTCTTTGGTTTGGGGGTGTTTTCTTCCCTTGCAGCACTTGCCACACTTTTGCATCAAATTATTCTTTTTTTTTTTTTTTTTTTTTTTTTTCTTCAAAATAAAGGTAAAGGAATTGTATTTCTGTCTTCTACCAGTTTCTGGAATATATACTGCTTCGCTTCTTTTGGATTTTACCCAAATATCTTAACCTTTCAGATTTTTCTTCTGTGGTGTGTTTTGGAAGTATTGGCTACTAGCCATTCTGATTATTTTCCTTCTAGGTTGGAGATCCACAGGAAGTAAATGGCATTGCAGATCTCTTCTGCCAATGTGAGAGAGAGCCATTGTTGATTGGATCAACCAAATCAAACATGGGTCATCCAGAGCCTGCCTCTGGACTTGCTGCATTAGCCAAGGTAACACATGGTTTGTGAGCAAAAAAGCATGGGGGAGTGAGGGAGTATTGACTGTGTTTGTTTTAAAGAAAATATGCACTGATCCAGAATAAAATCTACACCGGTATTGATAAGTCAGGTGATTCTTTATTACCTACTACTTGTTTCACCTGCAAATACTTTTAAAAGTTCAGGTGGCTATTCTACAAGCTGTACATGAGTGCCCAGGTGACTCTCTGCCATGTGTACTCACAAGCGCATGCAAACTCAAACATTATAATTCACACATACCACTCAATTCTACAGGAACCTAACTCTGCTCACAATAAGGGTTTTGAGGTCACCTTATTGATTATTCTTACACTGGAACTTCTAACAGAACTCTGTAGGTCATTTGGGTTCAGGGGAGGTACAAATAGAGAGGTACTGGAGTAGTTTGAATGACCAAAGGTAAGAAGCAGTTTCCATACTAGAAGAGTAGCTGATCCTTCGAGCTGTTTGTCAAGGATGTATTTTCTCTTCTCAGTCTGTCTTGTGTTGGTGAGAAGCCAGGTGATTTATTTGGGATGAGGCTACCAGCTTGAATAACTGGTTGTCTTAGCAACCAGCCTACTAATTACTGCTGTAGGCAGACAATCATCTCCCAGCTCTGGCTGCTAAACTGCTTAGCAAAGAGCTAGCTATTGTTCATGCTTGGTTGTAAGCCTATTACTGACAGCCTTACAGACATGCAAACTGAATTCAAGTATACTATCACTGATACGATTTTAGGCTCTTTAAAGTAATTATTATGATCTGAGTATGTACAGCTTTCTATGAATAGCCTTGTCCGCAAATAAAGCGTGGAAGCTGCAATATCTGTCTCTCTGTAGAGGAAAGTTTAACTTTATTTTTTAGAACCTCTATCACCCAGACTGCCACCTTTTTCAATAGAAGGAATGATGACTTGATTCATTAAAATGAACCTCTCCATCCTTAATGTGTTATGAGCAATTTGCTCATAACATCCTTAATGTATGTTATGAGCAGTTTGCATAGTAGTTTTTCTATGAGGACTGAACTGTCAGGAGAGGATCAAAGCTTTGAGGTAACTGTTTCCCTATTTGTGTTTCTTAGAGAATGAAGAATTGCAAAAATAGGGACCACAGTTTCTTTTTGAAGACTTCTGTGACATCATATTTTCTCACTTTTCCATCGCTTTTTTCACTTAACTTCGTATCAGAATTTACAGCTGTAGGCAAGAGCCCATAGCACCTTTCACATGTGTTAGAATGTGTTTTTGTTGTGCTTCTATTAAGTTGTATTAGGTGTTATTCCCAGATCCAGTATGTTTGAGAGCACCTGAAGCTTTGTCTGGTTTGGTATTGGAAGTTCTGTCTCTGTTCTCGGTTCTTTGAAAGTTGGGCAGCAACTGACATTTTAATATTTGGGATTTTAATAAGATGACAGATCTTGCATTCTTGAGGCCAAACCAGAAACTGCACTGAGCCCATCCTTTTCTAAGACAGTAACTGTTTCAGGAAGTATGCAGTTTCTGTTAACATTTTATTTTGGCATTCCATAAAATGCTTTTACATGTGAGATGTCAGTTATGAAAGTAGATCTTGGAAGTATCTGACTTAAGACTTAAAGAAAATGTTTATTATGGAAAAAAAGAATAAGAAAGAAAACTAGGGTTTGCCAAGGCCACTTTACTTGAGTTCTGGTAAGGGAGAGAGAACTCATCTGCACTTTGCTGTGCAGCAATTAGGCTGAGTAGATGAAAAAACAAATATCTTGTTGGCTGTGCTGTACACTCACTGTACTGCATTCTCAAACTCGTGTAGAAGCCATGAAAGGCTTAGAGGACAAATATGTATGTTTTATAAAGCAACAGCAAGTTCAAAGTAAATAGTATTGTAGGTGTAGGGTATTGTTCATTAAAAGTTTTTTGTCACCGTGGCTTTATAACATGCTAACTGGAGACTAAATTGTACATTTATGATTGTTTTCCCAGATAGTTTGCCATGTCTGATGGTCAGCATGGAAGAACTGTTCACCAACCACGATCTGTTTATCTGACAATTTTGTGTTGATGAAGGAATTGCCAAACACACAGGACATGCAGTATCTGCTACTGACCTTGTGGTGTTTGGTTTGCTGGACTTGTGCCACAAATGATTAAGGCCTTGGTGTCATGGGCTGTTTGTAGTGTTGTTATTGAAAAATATAGTTCTTGCTTTTTATTGCAAGTCTTGTGCTGTTTTCTGTGTTTTCCTTTGGCTCTGCCAGTTCTGATCCATCTGCTGCTTTTCTGGATCAGGAAGACATCAAATGGATGGAAAGCAGCGTGAAAACCCTTTCACCAGTGCTTCAGTGTGTCTCTTTTGTGGTAAAGGCAGAAATGGGAGCATTTATTGTAATAAAGAATAGTATGTGTGGCCATCTGAATGGGGAAAGATGGAGCATGATGAAGGAAGAATAGCTGAAAGAGGAGGAAAAAATATGTGTTATCTTTGTTAGCCAGGTTGCTTTTTACAGCAAAATTGCATGGCTTTACAGTTAGAAAGGGTCTGGAAGCTAAACTTAAAACGACCACACTTAACCTTAACCACTGACTTTCTTTCTACATGGCCTTAAAACTTGCATAGGTGAAGTAGGTACTGCCTCTACCACATTGATGTTAGTCTGTGAAGGGTCCCTTTATACAAAAATAAGAGGAGCTGCTTTTGTGTATGCTTACATAGTCATTTATAGTAATAAAAATAAATAAAACAAAATACAGTTTGTTTTTTTAATAAGAAAATATGGAGCACATAATACTATGTTGTCTTCTAGGTCGTTCTCTCTCTGGAACATGGGCTGTGGGCGCCAAATCTTCATTTCAGTGACCCAAATCCAGATATTCCTGCTTTATACAATGGCTCCTTAAAGGTGGTTTGTGAACCAACACCAATAAAAGGTGGCTTAGTCAGCATCAATTCTTTTGGCTTTGGAGGTTCTAACGTTCATGTCATTCTGAAGCCAAATGAGAAGAAACATCAACCTCCAGAGACTTGTAACTTGCCAAGACTGGTGCAAGTTTGTGGCAGAACAGAGGAAGCTGTAGAAATACTAATTCAAGAGAGCAAAAAATATAGAGGATGCAGTCCATTTTTACACCTGCTCAGTGATATCTCTGCAATTCCTGTATCCCTCATGCCCTACAGGGGCTACACCCTAGTTGGCTCTGAGAGTGACATCAAAGAGGTTCAGCAAGTTCAAGCATCTGGTAGACCACTCTGGTACGTCTGTTCAGGTAGGTCCACAGCGGTGTCCAGGCTTCTGCATTGTTCTATAGAAATGAAGCTTGAATAGTTGGATCTTGTGCACTAATGTTTTTTTCCACCCTCCAGAATGAGGAACTGTCACACAGACCCGTGGTATATGTAGGAGAATCATGTTTCCTGTGTTTTATCTAATCCTTCCAATTTAGCTATCTTTTGATGACAGCAAAGTCCAGAGAACAAAAAAGCAGTGGCTAAAATTTAGAGGGTGTTAGGAATGTGCAATGATTTGTCCTTAGATAGGATTCTTTCACTTCCAAAGCAAGCATGTGATGTCCACTCCTATTATAGAACATTACAAAAGCACGTTTTCTTGCTTATCTTGCAGGCATGGGAACCCAGTGGAAAGGTATGGGCCTGAGTCTTATGAAATTGGATGTGTTTCGCCAGTCTATAATGCGCTCAGATGAGGCTTTGAAGAACACAGGACTGAAGGTCTCAGACCTGCTTCTGCATGCAGATGACAATACTTTTGATGAGACTGTCAGTGCATTTGTTGGACTAGCTGCTGTTCAGGTTAGTTGCAGTTAGATATCTGACTTCAGTTAGTTCTGGGCCCAGCCCTTTGCAAGATGCTTGGAGGAATGTTGATCTAAACTGATCTCTGTGTGTGTGTATCTGTGTGTGTAATGTGGGGTAGTTTCTCTAAGATACTAAGATACTTTCTGCCAAGAAACAAAGTTCTATAGAATGCCTTCTAAAATTTGTTCTGAAAAAAAACGAAATGATGTTAAATGAAGTCTCTTTAATTCTGGAAGAGTGTCAAAGCAGGATTTGTTGTCTATTTAAAAAAAAGCTAGAAGCAGAGCTTTTAAAGTGATCTGAAAAGCTGGACTTCGCTCTTTCTTTATACAGATGCTTTTAGAATCATAGAATCATAGATTGGCTTGGGATGGAAGCGATCTTAAAGATCATCTAGTTCCAACCCCCTTGCCATAGGCAGGGATGCCACCCACTAGATCGGGTTGGCCAAGGCCACACCCAACCTGGCCTTGACTACCTCCACGGATGGGGCATCCACAACTTTTCTGGGCAACCTGTTCCAGTGCCTCACTACCCTTACTGTGAAGAATTTCTTTGTAATGTCTAATCTAAATCTATCCTCTTTTAGTTCAAGACCATTCCGCTTCGTCCTATCATTATCTACCCGAGTAAAGAGTCCCTCTCCATCCTTTTTATAAGATCCCCTTAAGTATTGAAAGGCTGCAACAAGGTCTCCCTGGAGCCTTCTCTTCTCCAGGCTGAACATCCCCAGCTCTCTCAGCCTTTATTCATAGGAGAGGTGCTCCAGCCCTCTGATCATTTTTGTAGCCCTTCTCTGGACTTGCTTTAACAGGTCCACATCTTTCTTGTGCTCGATGCCCAAATGCAGTACTCCTGGTGAGGCCTCATGAGGGCAGAGTAGACAGGGACAATCACCTCCTGATTACTCCTCCTTTGATGCAGCCCAAGGCACAGTTGGCCTTCTAGGCTGCAAGCACATGCTGCTGACTCATGTCAAGCTCTTGGTAACCTCCTGTTGCTGGAGATAACTTCCTAGTGTAAAGCTGCATAGTGGAGAGGCGCAAACAATACTGGAGACACGATGATTCTTCACATGCTTTGAAATGAGGCTGAAGCTGCTGTTATGTATTTAAAAAAAAAAAAAAAAAAAAAAACAGGACAAGAAGAAAGTCTGTACAAAAAAGTAATCTCGAAATGCACTCAGCACTGTTGTGTGCCTTTGAGTTCTTATACCTGCTTACTCTGGCATGGAATCATTAATTCTGCTTTTCCTTGCAGATTGCCCAAATTGATGTGCTAAAGGCTGCAGGTCTGCAACCTGATGGGATTTTGGGCCACTCAGTGGGAGAAGTAGCTTGTGGCTATGCAGATAATTCCTTAAGTCATGAAGAAGCCATTCTTGCTGCTTATTGGCGGGGACGATGTGTTAAAGAGGCCAAATTGCCCCCAGGAGGAATGGCTGCTGTTGGTAGGTATACGCTTAGCGAAAGAGTGATAGAAGAAAGTCCATCTGATCTCTGCTGTATGGCATTAACATAAAACTGGGCTCTGAAATGTGTTTATGATAGCAATCAGTTCTGTAAAAGTTTGGCTGCTGTTGCCTCTTCTTTTTTTCTGATGAAGAACAGGTTATAAAATATTGAAATTGATACAATGGTAGTAATCTCTGACGTGTAATACAGAAGAGTTTTAGCCATCGTTCCATAACTAAGTGGAAATAGAGAGATTTATTGACAGGTGACAAATGACAGAGTACCAGTAATCACCTTGAAAAGAGATGTGAAAAACATAAGGCACTGTGTTTTTTCTCTTTTTTAAAAAAAAAAAAATAAAATAAAAATATATATTTTTTTAAAAATACTTTTTTTTAAAAAAGTATTTTTTTTAAAAAAAATATTTCTGAAGAGATGCAAGAATGAGACATGAAGTCACTGTTATGTAGTGGGCAGCTGGCTAGCAGAACTTAGTGCCACTAGCACATGCTTGTGCCTACTAGTATTTAGGAAGGAGCTTTCTCCCAGTCCAGCATTGCTCAGAGTTTCTGTCAATTATAAGTTTTGTTCACAACTGGATGAAGTTTTGAGCTTTGAACCCAGCAGTTTGTCTTCAGTGGCTTCGTGATAATTTATATGTTTAAAAATAACATGACTATTGATAGCATGATTGTTTTTCTGTTTCTTAAGACTGGACACAGTGGTTGATTAAAAATGGTGAAACGCTTCAGAGAAAAGCTGTTGCAGGTCTAATGCAATGAGTTTGATGACTGGGTCTCATATTATAAACCTATGCTTCTTATTTTAACCGATGCTATAAAGCACTATCTACCTAATTGAGCTTTTTTTTCTGCTTGATATTAAATACGTGACACCTTATCACAGAACTTAACTTAGAGTGATGCATATAATGTTTTTCATAATCTGATTTTGAGTTCAAGCTTTTACTGTGACTTGTATCCATGTAATATACTCAATATCACAGTGACAAATAAAGTGTTAAAGCCACGAGATAAACATCCTTTGATTTTGCAGAATCACTTTTGGGCAGAGGGGGGATGTCTGTGATCTTTCTAGGAATCTGTTACAGTGTTGTAAAATGCTGAATTAAGTGCAGTGATTGCATGCTCAATGGGGAGGATTGCCTCCCATCACAAGGCTTACTTCTCAAAACACATGTTGTCCTGAACTCTTTCCTCCTGCAGGTCTGTCATGGGAGGAATGTAAGCAGCGCTGTCCTCCAAATGTGGTACCAGCCTGCCACAACTCTGAAGATACCGTCACTGTTTCGGGGCCTCTGGTAAGGAAAGAATTGACATGGTGCATGCCAGATCTGTGACCGGAACCTGTGAGGTTCTAGTTTCAAGAGAACGTGAAGCTAAGCTGCTTGAAAAGAAAAGCACCCCTCCTGGTGGGAGGGGACATGGTATTCTTTAGGAGTTCAAACACTCAAAAGTTCTCTGAGAGGAAGTGTAAGCTAGTAACAACAGATTTCTTATGCTGAATGCTATTATAGCCATGGGTATAAGGAGTGATGTAATACTGAGAAAAACAGTAACCTCATCACAGATATGGCTCCCCTTAAGTGGCAAGTGATAAAGGGCATGCGGGGAGTACAGTGCTTCAAACACTTCCCAGATATGTTGTGAGCTGTTCGTTTTAGTTCTGTTTTATTCCTCTTCGCAGGACTCTGTGAGTGAGTTTGTAGCCAAACTGAAAAAGGATGGTGTGTTTGCAAAGGAGGTGCGCAGTGCTGGAGTTGCATTTCATTCCTATTATATGGCCTCTATTGCACCAGTGCTGCTAAGTGCTCTGAAAAAGGTAATGTTACTGAATTATGGTGTGCGTGAGTTGTGATGGGGTACCTGGATTTGAGCATCAGTGATATTAAGCTAAGAGGGTTTCATCCTTTAAGAGGGGAAGTCTCTTAAAGAGCAGTTAGATATCTGTAAAGTTTGAAGTCCTATCACATTAAGTGGAAGGATGACCTCAGCAATTAAGATGAGGAAAATGTCCCACAAAAAAGGGGGCAAGGGCTGCTTGCTTTTGCCTGTCTTGCTGTCGTCTATGACCTGTAACTCTTCCTCCTGTCTCTCTTCCTTGTCTGTCTGCAGGTCATTCCACACCCTAAACCTCGTTCAGCCCGGTGGATCAGTACATCTATCCCTGAATCTCAGTGGCAAAGTGATCTGGCTAGGAATTCCTCTGCAGAGTATTACGTGAACAACCTAGTGAGTCCTGTGCTGTTCCATGAAGGCCTGAAGCATATTCCAGAGAATGCAGTTGTAGTGGAGATTGCTCCACATGCTCTTTTACAGGTATTTTATTTGATTATGTCGGTGTGGTAGTGTATCTCAAAATGTTCCTGCAAGAAGGAAATTGAATGTCTGAAGAATAGGGAATGGTGCTTTTTTTTTTTCTTTTTTTTTTTTTTTCCTCCCGTTCTGAGAATACTATCTTGCTCAAGTACTTTCAATGGTCTCCCAGTTTTAAGAAATTTTGGTTTTGTTTTAAATAAATAAATAAAAATCCCAACATACTACAACTTCCCTAGCCATGCATTCATGTTATGGCCTTTATTCATTGTCTTGCATTTCAGATAGCTGATAGGTAGCTCTCCAAACTGCAGTGAGTATGAAAATTGTTTGGACCTACTAGGGCACGTGTGTATGAAGAAGGGCAGGGAGGAGAAATTCAAGACTAACAGGGCTTTTCTGTGGAAAATCTGTTATCGCCATCTGTACTTTCATGTTCTTGTATTGGAAAGTGGTAGTTGGTAGTGGTGTTTCTTTCTCCCCTATTCTCCTTTTCAGTTTTTAAAAGCTAGTTCAGTTGATACTGTTCTCTCTCACTTCATTTACGGACTTGGATAATCAAACTTACATAGCCGTAGAAATTCAAGGAGAAAAGAGAACACAATGCCACAATAACATGACTGGCTGAAATAATACAATATGCAGTGTTGCATCTCTTACAGATATTAAGTATGTCTACATCATGTTAATTTTTCAAAGAAGTAAGATCTGAGTTATTACTCTCATAAATACCTTTATACTAATATCAAGATGCATGCTTTTAGGTATTCTCCATTATTTTGTGGGGTTTTGAATTATGTGGTGTCCATTCCTCCTATCCTTTCTCCCCACCCTCAATGTGAGCTGAAAATAGACAGCACTTCAAATGGAACGTATAAAAAATAGCATGTCCAAGTATTAACCATCTTTAATGAATGGGATTTGGGGAGGTTTTCCCCCCAGCCTCTACTTTGATCACATAGGACAAAGTTACCCAGCAAAAAGCCAGACTGTGCCTTTGGATTCCTGAAGTGTAGTGTCGCCTTTGTGTTCCCCTACCTTCCAGGGAATTGAGTATCATTATACTGAAGCAAAACGTTGCTTCACATATCTATATTATTTGAGAGGATGCTAATGAGGTGATTATAGGTAAATGCAAATTTGTTATGGCATCAAATGCTTTCATCAGCTTCCAAAAAAAGACTTGGATATCTATAATACCAGGCATACACAAAATGTCTTCTATCATCTATTTCAGAACACTACTAAAAATGTTTTCTATTTCTAAGATACGGCTAGATGTGTATTTTGACCTTCCTGAGAGTTAGATTAAAACTGAATCCTTTGTCCTTACTCTTTGAGAAGCCTAACCTGAGGAGTGGGTTACAACTCAGAAAACTGCATTTAGTTGCCTTGTATAGGTTTATGTAGTGACTTAATAATGTGCTGTGAAGCCTGCTGTTTGAGTATAAGTGTACAGTTGATACCTTTCCCCTCCCCCTTTCTACCCTTTTGAAGTTGTAGAATCATAGAATGGTTTGGGTTGGAAGGAGCCTAAAAGATCATCTAGTTTCACTCCGCACTGCCATGGGCAGGGACACCTTCCACAAGACCAGGTTGCTCAAAGTCCCATCCAACCTAGCCTTGAACACTTCCAGAAAGCAGGCATCTGCAACTTCTCTGGACAGTGTGTTCCAGTGCCTCACCACCATCATAGTGAAGAATATCTTCCTCCTCCTATCTAATCTAAACCTACCCTCTTTTAGTTTAAAGCCATTACCCCATGTTCTATCAGTACGCTCCCTAATAGAGTCCCTCCCCAAATATGACATGAAAGAAAGCATAGTTCTTAACCAGACCAAGTATTCCCTTCTCAGTGATACCTAAATACTAAAATTTTTAAGTAGAGTTGAGGAAAATACCATTCACAGTATGGTCATGGTCATAGTAGTTCTTGTAGGTTTCACAAGGTAAAAATTGCAAGTAGTTATTTTAGGAACTTTAGGACTTTTCTTTGGAATAGTAGTGCAATAGTACCAGTAAGCATTGTTCTTCTAGGCTAAGTAGTCTGAGACCACAGGAGCTTTTTGTTTCCATAAACTTTTTTCACCCCCCCATAATTATCAGTTAATTATTCCCTTTTTCCCATCCCATAAGAACTGGTCATTGTGAATTAGCCCCTTAGCAGAGAATGCAGTACATCAGGTACACTAGGTTGTGCTTGTCTCACAAGATCAGTCATGTGGTTTTGTACTTGTCCCTTAAGTCTCAAGAGCTGCTCCTTTTTATTTGCTCCGTGGCATGCAAAATGAGACAAATCTTAAGAAGATCCATTTGTGAATCAAGTTTTATAGTTGTACAATGCTTCTGAGTTCCAATCCAGTATATATATTTTTATGTATATTAGTTTTATTTGTGCTTTGAAAGTGTGACTTGAAGGGAGAATCAGAGCAGAACTATTTAGACATGTATTTTTCTCTAAAAAGATTTTACTGTACCATTTTGGAATCTAATGTAAGTGACTCATTATTTCTTCAGCTGGGTTTGAGAGTGTTGTTTTTCTCTTCCTTCATCCTTCTGCCATTTAAAGACTGTAGACCAAATTAAAGAACAGATCAAATTTGGGTCAGATGTTCAAGGCTGGATTTTTGATTTAATAGCAGTTGTTTGGAAAATGCTCTAGGAAGTTACAGACTGAAAAAGGCTGATCCTGGGAGCAAGAGCTTAAGGTGGGGTGGTGCACAAGTGGGACGCTCAAGGGGGTGATCTTGCAGTTCTTGAAGTGTAGCTGTTGATTTCACAGGGCAATTTGCCTGGGAAAGGGAGATGTGTGATTTGGCAGAATTTCATAAATATTACATATATTCTTCCTTACAAGACATGAAGCTTCTTGGGTGGCTGGAAGGGTATTGTGCTGTGCTGCTTCTAGCCTGTTAAAATGTGCACGTTCTAGCACCTGGCACAGGTGCAAAAGCAGTTTGACAAAACAGTTTCTTTGTAGTATGTGGAGGGGAGGGAAAATTAGAAGCAAAATAGTTAGTAATACCTTCCACCAGTGATTTCTGAACTCTACTTGACCAGGCTATCTTGAGGAGAAGTTTGAAACCATCATGCACTATTCTACCTTTGATGAAGAAGGATCAGAAGAATAATTTGGAGTTCTTCCTAACACAGACTGGAAAGATTCATTTAACTGGGTAAGGAGACTAAGGGATCAAGGGTGAGTGGGGTATCAGTTAGGAGAGAATTCAAGCCTCTACTCCAGCATGCATGTTTTCACCATGATTGAAATACTCCTTCAACAAACTTGGGAAAAATGGGATTTACACCTATGCTTTACATACTTTATACGCTCACTTAGGAAATATTTCCGCAGGTTAGAGATTGCTTGGGCTAGGGAGTGCTTTTCAAAGAGAAGGAATCTGTTTCCAGAGGCCTAGGAACCTGGAACTGGCTCATAGAAAGTAAACTTTGCATCTCATAGACTGTTAGAATTACAAATTTGACTACAGTAGATGTTCATGGAACTCCTGGAGAAGTTTCAGACATGGAGCCCAGGAACAGTTACTATATGACCTTTAAGTATTATGGTTATTTTTTTTTTTTGTCCTTTTTCTTTTCTTTCCTTTTCTTTTATTTTCTTTTCTTTTTCCCCTCCAATTGTCTTGATCCTTTTTGTCTTTCTAGGATAAATGTTATTGGAAACAACTTGTTCCCATCTGTGGAATACCCTGTCCCTGTGGGAACACCCCTTATTTCTCCATATATCAAATGGGACCACAGCCAGGACTGGGATGTTCCAAAAGCTGAAGACTTTCCATCAGGTTCCAGAGGCTCTGCATCTGCTTCAGTCTACAATATTGGTATGTTTGTCAGTTGGTTTTGTTTGTTTTCCTACTTTACCTCTGCATTTTTTATAAAACTAGGAAAAGGATACTCAAAGCACAGCAACCTTGAAGTCATCTTCTGAAGCTTCATACATATATTTTTATTTATTCATTTTCAAAGAGACTGGATCTACTTCTGAAATGGGGTGAAAGAATATCAACAGAGGAGGAAATTGTCTTGATTCAGACTGACAGCAGTCTTAAGATTGGCATGTTGCCAATCAGGATTGCTGGGGAAAACACTAGATACTCTTAAAGAAATTTAGGGCAAAAGATCTCTTTATGTGTGAGTTTATATTATTTTTATTCTGCTCTTTATTCTTTCACAGATGTGACTCCTGACTCTCCTGACCATTACCTGGTTGGTCATTGCATTGATGGCAGAATCCTGTACCCAGCAACTGGGTACCTTGTGCTGGCTTGGCGATCTCTGGCACGGTCTCTTGGCCTGGCCATGGAGCAGACAGCTGTTATGTTTGAAGAAGTTACAATTCATCAGGCAACTATCATTCCCAAAAAGGGTAAGTAAGTGGTACTGTCACAACTGCAACAATTAAAGGAGCGTAAGGAAGGAAATGCAAAGGAAAAGTGAAGAGGAACTTGGTGGGGGTTGTAGGAGGAGTGGGAGTGCAACATGACTGTATGAAATTATTCATTGTTCAGTCAAGTAACACATACTGTCACCTTTACTCCATGTTGTGTGGAGTGAGTCTGGAAATGATGCTGGAGAATGGAGGCAGTAAATGACCTTGCAGCCCTGTCTTCCTCAATATTTCTTGCAGGATCAGTGCAGTTGGAAGTTCGAATCATGCCTGCTTCCCACCGCTTTGAAGTGTCAGGGAATGGGAATTTAGCTGTGAGTGGTAAGTGAATGAAGTGTGTGTGCATGCACTGGCCTACTCAAATCCATTATGTAGGAACACTGATGATTCTTATTCTTGCTACTGTGCCCATCAGGGAAGATTAACCTCCTAGAAAACGATTCTCTGAAGAACTTCCATAACCAGCTAGCTGCCTTTCAGACTCAGTTAAACACAAGCTCAAAGTCTGACCTCTTGAAGGAAGACGTTTACCAAGAACTGCATCTTCGTGGATATAATTATGGACCAACTTTCCAGGGTGTTCTGGAATGCAATGGTGAAGGTGAATTTTCTTTCAGTAGGATGATGAATATGGTTACTGTAATGATGAATATTGGATCTTTTAGTTCAATTTGTATTAATGGTCCACTTGACTGTGCTTTGTGGAGTGATTATACTTTTTAGTGTGGTAACAGAGAACAACTAAGTGTTCTAACACGGCACTGGGAAAGCTGTTATCTCCAATGTAGAACTGATTACTGGAGTTTACAGGGGAAGCTGGGTGCATACAACAGACTTTGTAGTAAGTAATGACTTCCCACATCTGCTGAATGACAAAATTACAATGAGGTTTCCACTCTCTCTCCTTCTGCAGTAAGTGCAGGGAAAGTTCTGTGGAATGGAAACTGGGTGACCTTCCTTGACACCGTGCTACACATGATAGTCTTAGGTGAGCCTGGGCGCAGTCTACGCTTACCCACCAGGATTCGCTCAGTGTATATTGACCCAGTGCTGCATCGAGAGCATGTGTACCAATACCAGGACAGTGTAGAAGGTAATGTCTTTTGTGCTTGGACTTTTACAAGTTCCTTTGAGTGCTGCGTGTGTGAATGTTTGACTTTCTTAGAAGTAGGATGGACTTTAGCGGCCCTCTTACTCTCCAAGTTATTCTACAGCTGCCTTTGTAACGGTCTGATACAGCACTCGCCGTTCATCTGATCACCTCAAAGAAAATGCTTATAGAGTTTGATGCAAGCTTATGTTTGTTTCTTGTCTTTCAGCTTTAGATGTTGTTGTTGACCGCTGTCTTAACAGTCTCAAAGCAGGAGGTGTTCAGATTAATGGTCTTCATGCTTCTGTGGCACCACGACGACAACAGGAACGAATCCCTCCCACCCTGGAAAAATTCTGCTTTGTTCCCTATAGTGAGAGTAACTGTTTGTCTTCCAGTACCCAGCTTCATGCCTATCTGGAGCACTGCAAAGGTAGAGTGGGGATAGTTCATTTTCACACTAGGGGAATCTTCCAGCTTGTCAGAACTGTAAGAAACTGTTCATACTACTTCAATCCTTAGAGCACTTAAGAAATTAAGCGTTGGTCTCTGTATAAGACTTCAGCAGGAATCGTATGTCTGTACACTTGTTAAAAGCTAAAAACTACTTTTGCCTGAGGTATGTCTAGAATGCAAGTAGGAGTAAAGCCAGCAGGCGGGGGCATCTACACTTCTTTAACGGGCAGTGTGTCAAATAGCATAACCTTTCCTGTAAGCGGAGAGGCAGAAATCAGTTTCTTCATGGAGAAATCCAGTCTGCTTACTTCAAAAACTGATAAGAAAGCGTACTTCGTTGGGTCTTTGGCTTTCTTAGTTTGCTTTGCTTTGTTTTTCCTGTCAACTGCCAAGATGGGGAAGGTGACATGTCTGCTTCCATTGATTTGTGGGCACAAGAGCCTATCCAAGGAGGAAAAGTGTTTTAGTGAGATATGCTAAAGAAAGTTTACGTTTGCCACAAGAATAGAATAAAAGCAGCTTAGACTGTTGTGAAACCAGTAGCCTAGTTTAATGCTCTCTGGATGGGGAGACATCATCTGTGCCCAACTCCTTGCCTTCTTGTCTCTCTATCAAAGGAGGCAGGGAGGAATTGAATGCAGGTTTTCTTTATTTTGGGTTTGTGGGTTGTTTTTTGAGGTCTTTGCTATACCTTTGCTATACCTGTGGTTTTTGGTATTCTGTATTGGTAACGTGACTTCATGCTCATCCTTTGATTTGACAATAAGATTTAAAGATTTTATTTCCTTTTTTTTCTTCTTCTTCAGTATATTTTCCTGTCCAGATACTGTCGCCAAAGTTGTTATCTGTAGTGGGATTTTTTATTTTATTTTTTGTTTTATTTATTTTATTTTATTTTATTAACACTGTTGCTGATCTCAGTCAAAATCAGCTATTTTCCATTCAGTTGTAAAGCAAAAAGTCTTCTACTCACTTTTGTATTTGTGGAAAAATACAACTTTCTTCCTCAACTCTCTAAAGCTCTTATCACAGATTTTCTGTTAGTTGCCCTCATTTAGTTGGAGCCTTACCCTGAGTAGTCTTGATGGTTTAGATTGTCTTGGCACAAAACCTTACTAGTTTTGAGGCTGCAGCTACTGTATAATCTGTAATTATGGGAAAGTACAGAATAATGCACTACGTCTTTGTGGCTAGGCTGATGATACAAGACTGACTTGATCAGTGGTGATCACCTGGTATAGCAAATGAGGGAGAGGAAAAGAAGAAACTTTGGAAAATCTGACTCCTTTCATTTCTTCTTCTACTCCATAGGTCTGATCAAGAACTTACAGGCTAAAGTGGCTGTGCATGGTGTCAAATTAGTCATCCATGGCCTAGAAACTGCAGGGGCTGCTGCAGGGTCCTCACCCATGCAGAAGGGCCTTCAGCATATCCTTGCTGAAATCTGCCGTCTGGAACTGAATGGAAACCTACATTCTGAGCTGGAACAGATCGTGACTCAAGAGAAAATGCACTTCCAGGATGACCCTCTTCTCAATGGCTTGCTAGATTCTTCAGAGTTGAAGACTTGCCTGGATGTGGCACTGGAGAACATGACCAGTCACAGGATGAAGATAGTGGAGGTTAGCTGGAAGCCTGGGATGGAATCATGGCTCATGTTTCCATGCCTCCCAGTAACCTTATCACATACTTCTGTTATTCCAGTTACGATTCTGAATATCATTCATTTTTCAGCCTGGTTTTCCATTTCTAATTCCTTTCTTTTCTAACAGGCTCTTGCAGGAAATGGACATCTGTTCTCTCGTGTCACAAGTATTCTGAATACTCAGCCCCTATTGCAGCTGGACTACATTGCCACTGATTGCACCCTTGAAGCTCTTTCAGCTAATGAAACAGAGCTACAGGATGCTGGAATTTCCTTTAGCCAGTGGGATCCGTCTAACCCTCCTTCCGGAAACCTGACCAATGCTGACCTGGTGGTATACAACTGCTCAACAAATGTTCTAGGGAACACCACTAAAATTGTCTCTAATTTGGCAGCTGCAGTGAAAGAAGGAGGGTTTGTTTTGCTACACACCCTTCTTCAAGGAGAAACTCTTGGAGAAATTGTCAGCTTCCTTACAAGCCCAGACCTACAGCAGAAGCACAGCTTCCTGTCTCAGGTAAACATCCTGGAAGGACAAATGTTTTCTCAGTGGTTAGTCTGGAGTCTGCTGCTTGCATACTTTCTTGTGGTGAATGTTGAGTAGATGTTGCTTTCCATTGAGGCTCTCTGTAAGAATATATTTAAGGAATACTACTTCAGAAGAAAAGAGTTGTCAATTGCCACAGATTAGACTGGAAAAGTAAACAGCAAATTCAATCAGGAATGCCTTTCTTAATGCATTAAAAATAAGTCATTGTCACGCATATATCTATATAATCTCTAGGAAGACACTGGCCAGGACAACTCAGTTATAGCTAAAATAACATGATGCATTGTTGGGTTAGAGGATACAGCTTTTTCACTGTAGGATCATAAAAGGCTTCAGTGTGAGAATATCATTCCTCCAGCTCTAATATCAAAAGGAAGTGAGACTTTACATAGTAGTTAAGCACGCTCTTGCAGCCCGGAAGGTCAACTATGTCCTGGGCTGCATTAAAAAAGGGGTCGCCACCAGGGAGAGGGAGGTGATTGTCCCCCTCTACTCTGCTCTTGTGAGACCCCACCTGGAATACTGCATGCAGGCCTGGGGCCCCCAGCACACAAAGGATGTGGAGCTCTTGGAACAAGTCCAGAGGAGGGCCACTAGGATGATGAGAGGGCTGGAGTACCTCTCCTCTGAAGAAAGGTTGAGGGAAGCTTGTTTAGCTTGAAGAGAAGGCTCTAGGGAGACCTCATTGCGGCCTTCCAGTACTTGAAGGGAGCATATAAACAGGAGGGGGAACTGCCCAGTGCTTCTATCTATCTAGAACATTATGCAAAGCCTCTTGTCCCTCTGGGGAGTCAACAGCACTTCCTAGTTTAGTATCACCAGTAAACTTGCTGAGGACGCATTCAACAATTCAACTCCTGGATCCAATTTGCTGATGAAAATGTTGAACAGAACTGGCCCTGGAATTGAGGCCTGGGGAACACTACTATTGATCAGCGGCCCAGCCAGTTGTAGCCCCACTCACTACAATATGGAGGCAAGAATGGGTCTTAGAGTTCTTACAATGTCCCTGTCCAGAAAACTTTCTGTAGTCCTTGATATCACATATCACACTCAAAACATCCTGCTGTTTTACATAGCCTGTAGTCATCTTTATTTCATTAAAATTGTAGAGCCTCAGTGTTCCTGCATGTGTCACGCTTTCTTTTTTGTTCTCTTGTTTTTCTGAAGTGTTGTTCCTATATAATTTAAGCATATAGGTGCTCCTTCCTTGCTACAAGTTTGTTGCTTCCAGGCTTCTCCCTCCCCTCTCACAGGATTGAAGAATTTAGGTGATTTTTTTGTGTGTGTGTTTCTTCTGTCCCACTTTTTCTATTGCAGATAGGGCTTACAAAACCTAGGTTAGTAATATATAAACTCAGTGTTTTCCCTTTCTGTTATTTTCTCTGTTGGGATTTGTACATTCTTTTTGTCCCTGAAGATGGGCCTTTCTTAGACTGTTGAAATTAAATTTTAGGCACATTCAAATCCTGTATGGGATTTGACAGCATGGTTACTGCTCTGTTTTTTGCATATCTCATAGTATAGTAAGACAAGTTGCCTAACCAGGGCTTTGAGATACTTGTATTACTGCCTTCAGAGGATATTTTAGGGAAGAAGGAATAGTCTAGACATGGATAAAATACTGCTATGTGAAACAAACATGTATTTGTACTGAGACAGTACAGAGCTAACACCAAAATTTCCAGCAAAAGCAAGAAAACAGTGGACAGGGCCTATTGTTCCCAGTGAGGCAGTCTTCAGGGAGACCCAGCAAGGAGTATAGATGGTAGTTTGTAATTTTAATTGATTTAAAAGAAACATCACAAACTTTGATTGTTGTTGTATGTGATTTGACAGGCACAATGGGAAGGCTTATTCAGCAAGGCCTCACTGAATATGATTGCAATGAAGAGATCTTTCTTTGGCTCAGTTATTTTCCTGTGTCGCCGGCAATCCCCTGCCAAAACACCCATTTTTCTCCCAGTAGATGAGACCCATTATAAGTGGGTTGAATCCTTAAAGGTGAGAATTCCAGTGTTTTGGATATTTGGCTTTCCAAATCATTACACTTTCTTAATAAGATACTTAGCAGTATTGGGGTTGCAAGGGGAGAAAAAGAGTATGTATTTGCTTTTCTTAAAGTACAACTTATTCATCTCTGCCTTAAAGATACGTGGGGTGTTTCCTTTCTGAGGTTCCTGGCAAAACAGTATGGGGTTTGTCTTGTAGGAGATCTTGGCTGACCAATCGGAGCGGCCTGTGTGGTTGACTGTCACCAGTTGTGGGAACTCAGGAATTTTGGGCATGGTGAACTGTCTCCGCCTGGAAGCAGAAGGCCACAGAGTCAGGTACAAAAGCATGCCCTTGAGTCACAGTTGGAGAAGAGATGTTTTTCCTTAGATTCTTTTCAGTCTTACACCAAAACAAACATAATGACAACTCTTGGCTTCTAGGTGTGTGTTCGTTTCCAACTTGAACCCTTCATCGGCTGTCCCATCCATTAGTCTTTCTTCTCTGGAGATGCAGGAGATTGTTCAGAGAGATCTGGTGATGAATGTGTATCGCGATGGAAAGTGGGGCTCCTTCAGGCACCTTCCATTGCAGCAAGGTAATTGCTTTAAGGTTCAGGGATCACTTGCAGGGCTTAAAAGAATAGAATATGAATGGACTTTCATAGACTATGAGTAGCTTTTGTTCCCACATTTTTATTATTATTTAATAAGTGGTTAATACGGAATTCTTCCGTTCCAGCTCAGACTGCATAGTAGCATGCTCTGGTACCAGGAAGAGGGATAAGGTATTTAGGGTATGGGCAGAATTGCAGGGTAAGTAAGTGCTTTGTGTGGAGAGCAAATAGAGGAGAAGGCAGCAATTACGCATGGAGCTTACTCACTCTGGAAACTGTGTCCCTGTGTTAATGTGTATAAAATTAATCTGTTCTTCCTTCTGCAGGACAACCTCAGGAGTTGACAGAATATGCCTACGTCAATGTGTTGACTCGTGGAGATCTCTCATCCCTTCATTGGATTGTTTCCCCACTTCAGCACTTCTACACAACTAATCCAGATGTTCAGCTCTGTAAAGTCTATTATGCATCTCTTAATTTCCGGGACATTATGCTGGCCACAGGAAAGCTTTCTCCAGATGCTATCCCTGGTAAGCTAAAATTACACTAGAAGAAAAACTATTCATATATTACTGTGATAGAATTTATTCACATAACTTCATTAATTTTATTTATGCAATGGATAAAGTATGTATCAGCTTTTTTTTTTTTTTTAGCAAGAAAGTACTTTTGAAA
The DNA here is from genome assembly GCF_011077185.1 of Oxyura jamaicensis. Classification (NCBI taxonomy): domain Eukaryota; kingdom Metazoa; phylum Chordata; class Aves; order Anseriformes; family Anatidae; genus Oxyura; species Oxyura jamaicensis. The sequence continues at coordinate 12,468,844 of NC_048910.1, read as the reverse complement.
AGGAAGTATAGCTATACTTCAGGACTATGCACCAAAAACTTGCAAGTTCTGTTCCCACTTCTAGCCCCATTTTTCACATGGCAGAATTGTTAAAATGCTATGAAGGAAACGTTATTAGCCCCATTGCATAGATACCAAGCATGAGGTGAAATGTTGGAGGTTCCAGAGGTGGGCAAGGTACATACCAAGGTGAGAATGTTGAAGTTTCATGCTACTGAACATTTTTTGCTTTTAGAGGAGAAAAACACAGTTAAGTATCTGCTGTCTACGAAATGTAGATTATCATCTCGCTTGGTAGGGAGTTAAGGATTAATGTAATGTCTGTGAAATGGTTTTGAAGCTTCATTTAAACAAAGTAAAAAAAGTGTTTGGAGACTTTTATGAGTGACTTTGACTTAAGGCTGTGTTTTCCTTCATGACTGAGATTAGTCTCTTCCTAAAGTGTGTGTTCACAGAAACAAAGGTTTAGCAGTAAACCTGTTTTCTCTGTGATCACCCTTTCTAGTTTATGTATCATTCTTTTTTAAAGAGCAAAAAAAGTGCCACTGAAACAGGATGTTTCTACTTCCATTGAAACAGGAAGTAGAAACAGGATGTTTCAGTGAAAGTTCTCAGATGCAAGCTGGAAGCTAAAGCAATACAATCAAGTACAGTAAAATTTAATGAGACCAAGTTGTTTTCTGCTATTCTTGTTCTTAAGAATGAGAGATTAACTGTGGTGGCTTATGTACTGTGTACATAACAGACAAATCTTAGCATTTTTTCTGTCTCTAGGGTTCCAACTTTCAGAGACTACTATTTCAGTAAATTCTCTACCAAAAAAAATTTAGAAGGTACCTTCTTTCAGGTAACTGGGCTTCACAGCAGTGCATGCTGGGCATGGAGTTCTCAGGACGGGACCTGGCTGGAAGAAGGGTGATGGGATTACTGCCAGCAAAAGGGCTGGCTACAGTGGTAGACTGTGACAAGAGGTTTCTATGGGAAGTCCCTAAAAACTGGTAGGTAATCTTCTGTTTTCTGTTTCATATACGTGGGTAAGATTTGCCTTGCTGCCTGAGGCTGATGACAACCCTGATCTGACTGCAGGACTGCATAATGGGCAGATTCTACTCTGGGAAATGATAATAGAGCTATAGTCTCCTGAGTAGGATTTGGTTCAGTCATCTGATTCGCTGCAGGAGCTGAGCACTGTGGGTTTTTTGTTTGTTTGGCTTTGTATTGTTTTTCTGCAGTGGCTTGTACTAATTTTTCATCTCTTTCTTGGGCTTTTAGCTCCTTGTGTTTTGGTATATGCAAAGATTTTTGGTGTTGATTATGTTACTGGTGAGTTACTGAAATACTTCTGTAGAAGAATAAAGCCCTTAGCTGTGCTTGGCCACTGTGGTAATCTGTTGTATTGTTGAGAACCATTTATACTCTTTGGCAGTTTAATCTTGGCAATTTAACCTTCGTATTGCTGAAAAGCAAACTTCCATAGGAGAATCTGGGAGGCTTCCAAGGGTAAAGATCTCTTTTCCCTTTCAATTTGCTTCTTAGGACCCTGGAAGAAGCAGCTTCGGTGCCTGTGGTTTATGCCACTGCTTATTACGCCTTGGTGGTTCGAGGTGGTATGAAGAAGGGTGAGAGTGTCCTTATTCACTCTGGCTCAGGAGGTGTGGGCCAAGCAGCCATTGCCATTGCCCTGAGCATGGGCTGCCGTGTCTTTACTACTGTAGGTGGGTACTGAGAATCCAGTTTTATTAAATGTATATGTGTGTGTGTGTATATGCCTACATATTTTTTGTTATATACGTACACGTGTATATAAAAAATATATTTACGTACATAATTTTTCCCCCAAGCATGATCTACTGCTACCTTGACTACTAGTTTCTAGTCAGAGGAAGAGATACGTAGTAAATACAGCTACTGACTATGTGCTAGAAATTCTCACAGCACAGAAAATTTATCTATCTTCTGTATATTATGTAATTCAGAAGTATGGGAGAGCAAAACTGCTTCATTTTAAATTCAGTGAGGTGATCAAAGAATGTCTATCCATTGTAAGGCTTTATTTGTTTCTGGTCATTTCTGTGTCCCATAAATGACTAGCCTCTGTCCTAACATTTGACACCTTGAGAGCCTGAGAGCTTTGAAGCAACTGCTTGGTGGCTGCTTAGATGGCACGTCTTTTCTTGAGACCTCAAAGATGAAAATGGATTGTTTTTTTCACTAAAGAATTAACATAAAAGTACGGACATCATACAGTCATCTACTTCTCTTGTACTTCTAGGCTCTGCTGAGAAACGCCAATATCTCCAAGCAAGGTTCCCACAGCTGGATGCTAATAGCTTTGCCAGCTCCCGAAATACTACCTTTGAGCAACATATATTACGAGTTACCAATGGAAAAGGTGTGAACTCAAAAATATTTTTCCTTCTTTAGTTAGCTGTGCCACATTAGATAGTTGCACTTTCTGAAGACAAAAGGGATCACTATAAGACAAGGGTAGGCTCTCCACAGAGTTGAGTTTATTAAAGTTGCTTCTTCTTTCATTGCAGGTGTCAACCTTGTGCTGAATTCCTTGGCAGAAGAAAAGCTCCAAGCCAGTTTGCGTTGTCTTGCTCAACATGGGCGCTTTTTGGAAATAGGCAAATTTGATCTATCTAACAACAGTCAGCTTGGTAAGATGAGGCATCAGGAAATACCTTTTGTTATGTTTAAGCAAGCATGACAACACAACCTACTTAGTATCTTATTATCTTAGTATCTTAACGCAGGCTACTCTTCAAATTTAGAAAAAGCTTTTTAGCTGACACATTTGTTTCATAAATAGGAATTTTGCCTTGGCTTTACAAGCCATGTGTTAAATGCATCATTGCAAAATGCATCATTCCTATCACTAACAATTTCTCTAGCCTTTTCCATGAATACCTTCTTGGAGAAGCATTCTGCATTTTTCTAGAAACCTGTATAAAACTTGCAAAATAAGTGAGTGATCTTTCCTGAGGTCTTTCTTTATAATCAATGTAGGATGTATTGCCCACAAAGAGTTTGGCTTAGAAGGTAGTAAGAAGCAGCTTTTGGTAGTCATGACACTGTTTACCACTGTCTCTTAGCTTTTAGGTTTCTTAGATCTGCTAGACAATATTTATAAACTTTTTGGGATGAAACACGTCTATTTGTAGTAGATTAATGCACTGTAAAAGTAGTAAATTGTAGAATCACAGAACCATAGAATGGTTTGGGTTAGAAGGGACTTTAAAGATCATCTAGTTCCAACCACCCTGTCACAGGTCGGGACACCTTCCTCTAGATGAGGTTGTCAAAGCCCTATACAACTTAGCCATGAGCACTTCAGGGACGGGGCATCCACAGCTGCTCTGGGCAACCTGTTCCAGTGCCTCACCACCCCCATAGTGAAGAATTTCTTCATAATATATAAACTAAAGCCTACTGTCTTTTAGTTTAAATCCATCGCCCCTTGTCCTGTCACTACATTTCCTGATAAAGAGTCTCTCTTCAGCTTTCCTGTAGGCCCCCTTTAGGTACTGGAAGGCTACTATAGGGTCTCCCCAGAGCCTTCTCTTCTCCAGGCTGAACAAACCCAACTCTCTCAGCCTGTCCTCATAAGAGGGGTGTTCCAGCCCTTTGATCATACTCATGGCCCTCTTCTGGACCTCCACCAGCACATCTTACGTTGAGAGCCCCAGAGCTGAACACAGTGCTCCAAATGGGGTCTCGAGAACAGAGCAGAGAGGGAGAATCACCATGTAGGTGATTCACGTAGGCCATGCTTCTTGTGATACAGCTCAGGATATGGTTAGCTGTCTGTTCTGCAAGAGTACATTGCTGGCTGATACTGAGTTTTTCATCAACCAACACCCCCAGGTCCTTCTTCCCAGGGCTGCTCTCCATTCACCACCCATCCCTTCCCTCCAGCATGTTGACCACACCACACATGAAGTGCATAGCTATACAAGCTGAAATTTTGCCCTCTGTTCTGGGTAAACTTGATCATTTGTAGAATGAAAGTAATTTTTTTTTCAGAAAATTACAGATAACTTGATCTGAGGGAACTTTATTTTGTTGTTTCACTAAATATCTGCAGCATTTTGATGGCAAAGGGACAAGATGGATCCATTTATCTTGTATAGAAAAACAAATTAAAATATTACAATGTGATGTGTTAGTGAAAAGTGACCAGAATGTTCTCTTGGAGAACAATAGCATATAATGAGTGTTGACAGTCTCCTTCCTCTCTTAACTATGTTTCAAAAGACTATAGCATCAATGAAAGCTTTCTATGGAGAAGTGTTTCCTACTGGAGAAGGACAGGATGTATATGGGATTCTAGTTCCTCTGTGACTTCTGACTCAGCTGGCACTGTATACAAAACATATTTTTTAATATCAGACTGACCATGTATTAGCTTGTCATTTTGACACAGTTTTTATAGGTGGAGTTTCTGTTAAACTGGTCTACTTGTAATATTACAGCCTAATTAATATACCTTTTAGAGAGTATATGTAAGAATGTGTTTTGAAAAACATGGGATTCTAGCAACTAATGACTGCTTTACTCTTCAATTTTACACTACTAAGCTACACAAAAACATTTGTGAAGCAGAAGATAGACTCCGTTTTGAAATGGCAGCAGCATCAGGTAATAACAAAGTTGCTTTTTCCAGGAATGGCTCTTTTCCTCAAGAATGTGTCATTTCATGGGATCCTACTGGATTCAATCTTTGGGGAAGCAAACGAAGAGTGGGAAGTAGTATCAAAGTTGTTGATAAAAGGCATAGAAAATGGTGTGGTAAAGCCCCTGAGAAGTACAGTCTTCAACAAAGAAGAGGTAGAAGCTGCCTTCAGGTTCATGGCACAAGGAAAACACATTGGCAAAGTTATGATCAAGGTAAGGGCATAATAATTTTGATTCTCTGGTGCATCTGTAATCCTCTGTAGGGATATTCTGTATGGGATATTCTGATCCAGTTTGACTTCAAGTTGTGTAACCAAAACAGCACAGGTTTACAGCTTTTGCTACTGACACTGGAATGTATGTAATATTGTCAAGTCTGTCACTCAGTCTACAAGTTTGATTCCCAATTGGTTGGAGGAGCATAGCTGTGTGTGGAAAGACAGGAAATACGCTTGTGTATCCAAACTTAACTTGCTTTTTGGTGGTTTGATTTGGTTCTGTTTTGCTGTGGAAGGTCCAAGAAGAGGAGAAGCAATATCCTTTAAGAAGGTCTGAACCAGTCAAACTCTCTGCCATCTCCCGAACTTCCTGTCCATCGACCAAGTCTTACATCATCACAGGCGGCCTAGGAGGATTTGGGCTTGAGTTGGCACAGTGGCTAATTGAGAGAGGAGCACAGAAGCTTGTCCTGACATCCCGTTCTGGCATACGAACTGGTAAGCAAAAACCATAAAGGATGGGGAACATAACTGCCTTTCAGCTGACCTCAGTTTGTTGTTTCATTCCATTTTAAGTGTCTTATCAACAAATAGGAATGTCTTGATCACTCTTTTCCCTCCTCTCATGTATATATTCTCTCACTTTCAAGAAGCTGTCATCCCCTTTACTCTAAAGGAAGAAGTATCTTTTAGGTCTGCCTCTTTTTTCTACTACTGCTTCTTTCTTCTTTTTTATACTTCTTAATTATATCAATCCATGTTTGCCTTTTTCGTCCTTACCCAGGATTTTTTCTGTAGCTTTACTTTTACCTTTACCCCCTCTATAATGTCTGTATCCAGCTACCTCGTTGCCCTGTCCAATAGCTGTAGCATGGTGGCTTGCATGCCACAAGAAAAGGCCTGTAAACACCTTGCTAAAGATACTCCCTCAGGTTCTCGGTGTGGATGCTTATTTCTTCTCCTTCAGATAACTCATCTAGAAAGATGTGCCCTACTGTCTGGTAACACCAGTTAGTTTTCTTACTCAGTTTTGATCCATTAGGTTGATTACAGTCTCAGTACCAAGATTTCTTATCAGTGGTAGTCTTAAATGTTACCTTATACAAATTCAGCCATAACTTCTTTCTGTCTTTACAGCTTTCTTCTTTCTATTGGCAAGTTCACAATTGCACCACTTATGCAAACACATAGATCAAATCCTTTTGTACTTTTCAAGTTTTGGTTGTGCCACTACTGATGATTGTCTTGCTCTAATCTAGCCACTCTTTACTGTCTCATTACGCAAATTCTTAATTTTATTTCACTTCACTGTTGCACCCTGTCCCCCAAATGTTCTTCCAAATCCCTTGTCCACATTGTGATATGTTTAGAATACTTCTGAAACTCAAGTTATTTCTATCTGCTATTCAGGTTTTGCCCAGTTTTCCTTTTGTAGCTGAACTGGGACTTACTTAGTTATTCGGTCCCTATCTAGTCAGAAAAGTGTAGGAAGCCCACTAATAAAAGCCTGATGGTCTGAATGCTTCATTGTAGACATTATTCACTGTTTTTTTGTTTGTTTGTTTGTTTTTGGGGGGGTAGGCTACCAGGCTAAATGTGTTAGAGAATGGAAGGCACTGGGAATCCAAGTATTGGTATCTACTAGTGATATTGGAACACTAGAAGGAACGCAGCTATTGATAGAAGAAGCTATGCGGCTTGGACCAGTTGGGGGCATCTTTAATTTGGCTGTGGTAAGTACCAAAAATACTTGGGACTTCTAAGAGACAGCAGCCATTAAAGTGACTTTTGTACTGAGGGCAGTTCAGGTTTTAGATGCTCTCTTTGTGTTTCAAAGAGCACTTCGTTTGGCCCTTACCTGATGAATAAATAAAGGCTGATAGGTCTGGCCCGTTGACCTGGGAAGCAGCAGTATGCAGCCAGCCAACTTAGTTCTTTCATCAAGTGAATGTTGCCCATGACTCCTGGGGACAAGAAAAACACTATGCAGAACTTGTTAGTTGAAGACTGCAGTGGCAGTACTGGAAATAATATGTTGGCCTTGTAATTTGAGGACATCTAGGCGACATCTGTGTTGTAAAGTTACAAAAATCCATTGTGTAGTGATATCCTTTCATATCTCAGAAAACATGGCAAATTTAAACTGGAGATGATACTGATTTTTTGTTTTGTTTTTGTTTTAAACCCCTCCAATAGGTCCTTAGAGATGCCATGATTGAAAATCAGACCCCAGAATTATTCTGGGAGGTCAACAAGGCCAAGTATTCAGGCACCCTTCATCTGGACTGGTACGTATCTGTAGAAGGGATAAATATGAACTAGTTTTATGGTTACAGAATTGATCAAACTTACTCATTTTAGTCTTACATTAGCCTTCCACAGCAACATATAGTTAGCAGGCTTTTCTGATGGGTTTCTTTGTCTCCTTCTCCATTCCAAGGGTGACACGTAAGAAGTGCCCAGATCTGGACTATTTTGTTGCGTTCTCATCTGTAAGCTGTGGAAGAGGAAATGCTGGGCAAAGTAATTATGGCTTTGCCAATTCTGCCATGGAGCGTATCTGTGAGCAAAGACACCATGATGGACTCCCAGGTAAGATGACTATTTATTGCCCAGAAAAATCTATCCCACCAAACATCCAGAGGAGATCCAATTCACCAGAAATTTGTGCACTTGTCTAGAATGATAATGAATGTTGAAGACTATTTCCTGTCCTACCTGTTAACCTTAGTTGTTCATGTGTGAATGAATATTGACTGTTTAACAGTACAAAGGAAATGCAGGCATTTGCTTAAGCTGTTTTTAACTCCCTTTTGTTGCTGCTATGTGTTTTAGTTAGTTGCCTAGTGTGTTCTTCCTCTGATTTTTTTTTCCTACAGGCCTGGCAATCCAATGGGGGGCCATTGGTGATGTGGGTATCCTGAAGACAGTGGGAAACACAGATATTGTGATTGGGGGAACCATTCCCCAGCAAATCAGCTCATGCCTGGAGGTGCTCGATACCTTCCTGAATCAACCTCATCCTGTCATGTCCAGTTTTGTCCTAGCAGAGAAGGTCTCTGTGAAAAGTGAAGGAAGCAATCAACGGGATCTTGTAGAAGCTGTTGCTCACATCATTGGTAAATGCAAAGGCTAGCAATTGCATAGTTGGCACTGGTTTTTCTAGAAGTGGTATTTCTCCAGTGTGTGCTGAGGGGAATATTGTTTTCAACTGCTGCTTGGAGGAAAGCGAGGGCTGATGTAAATTACCTCATCCTCTGATTGCTTCTAGAAGCATCCTTTGCTGAAGCAGACATGGGGATACTGTTGATACGGTTATTTCCATAGCAGTTTGCATGAGAACCTGAGAACAGCGAGATGGGGTGAGACTGGAGGTCCATCTGTTCCAGTATTTTGTGGCCAATAGTGCCCAAAAGCTTGTTTCCCTCCTGCTGCCACCCAGCTATGACTGGGCAGCAGCCAGTGACTTCTGGTCCACTTTCAGAGTGGTGGGTGGTTTGGGGAGTGGTCTGTTTAGTGCAATGCTATGCACCTCTGATTCCTCATCTGTCCTTTATTTAAAAAAAGTATTTTTATTCATCTTTTCCACTTCTCTTTATTTAATTTGTTGTCCTTCGGAGTAAGCTGTTTTTCTCTTCTTGTTTATTTTCTTCTAGTCCTCTCCCTTCTGGAGAGAGCTTCTAGCTTTTGTTAGGGCTGGGCTAACATGACATCCCAAAAGGAGAAACCAATAGCAACAGTGGCCAATGTCCATTCTCCCTTATCCTGCGAGGTCTCTAGAGCAAGCACTGCTGGGCAGTGTCTACATGTCAACACTTTTGGAAAGCAGTTGTGCTGATTTAGGTGCCCTGTTCAGCATCTCCCTATGATTGCTGTGGTGTGGGTGTGTTGTGCTAGTGGTGTTTCTAGGGAGTGGATTGGGGCATTATTTGTTTGTCTTTAAGTTGCTCCTTCTCTTTCACTGTCTCCAATAATACATTGAGTGTGGGCTTATCTCCCATAGTGTGTTTCTGCACACTTATATGTGCACACTTATTTCAGTCCCTTGGGTTTTGTTTAGAGTGGACTGGTGCCTTTCTCTAGTGGAGAATCAATAGGAACAGCCCCCAAGGGGAAAATTCTGGGAGCAAATATATGATTAACGCCTTGAGTACTACTCCAGATTTGAAAACACTCAGCTTGGGAATTCCCCATGCTGCAAAAAGTGGATTTTATGTTCTTAGTAATTAACTGGTAGTGTATTCTCTTATTAGCTGTGTGTGATCCCATGTAAACCGTAGCTGAACTATGTGTTATAAGAAGTGCAATGTCTTTCTGTCTGTTTTGAACCTGCTTCCTTTTACCACAGTGTCCCCAGTTCTTGTGTTGAAAGTGAATAATCTCTGTCAATTCTACTGTGTCCCACTTCAGTTGTCTCCCTTCCAAACAGAAGTGGGTACTGATCTTTTCTTTCGTACTAAAAGAGGCACTCAAATTAGACAGTCTCCTGGGGGTTACTTAAAGAATTGTGTCTAGTAACTAACACCAAATTTGATTGCAGAAAACATTCATGGCTTTTAGAAGTTATATGAAATGCATGGGAGTGTCTGGAAATTGTACCAGCTGTAGGGTTTTTTTGGAAGGAGAGAGTGGCTGAAGACAATGAAGGGAGAAACTAGTAAGAAGCCTAAGGGTGGAAACATGGATCAGAACAAGGTGGAGCAGGAGAGGAAAAGCTATGGGTACAGGTGTTATTATGAGAAGCCTTCTTCAGGTAAGAAAAGGATGAGAGATGTGAACAGTGCAAAAATTGAGGGGAAGAGGGAATTAAGACTGGAAGAAAAGTCAGTTTTTCTAATGTGATAAGCATCAAGTGTTGCAATAAGCCATCATTGCCACTGCTAACTGTTTCAATCTCATCTTGTAACCTAGGATTAATTGTGTTAGGTCTAAGACTGTGGTTTCAGTTACAGTCTTCAGTATGTGAAATTTCTCTAGGTGGCTGTTCTAAACTTTGTCTAGAGCTGAAGTGCTGATGTTCACAGCTATGTAGCTGGGACTGATGTATTCCCTGTCATAAAGTTCTGTACATTTAACACGTACCCTAAAGACTAGATCCCATATGACCAGATGTGGGTTGTAGAAGTAATTTTTGAAAGCATTAGATGATCCTGAATGGTAAATTCTGCTCTGTAGCTGAAGTTTATTCAGGTTTGAAGAAAAACAGAAAAGCTGAAAAGAGAGGCCTAGAGCTGAAAAGAAATTGATCTTTTGCTTGTCTGCTGTTTTTTTCCTCAGGTGTCAGAGATGTGAGTAGTCTGAATGCTGACAGCACCTTAGCAGACTTGGGCTTGGATTCTTTGATGGGTGTGGAGGTGCGCCAGACACTGGAGAGAGACTATGACATCATTATGACCATGAGAGAAATCCGACTCCTTACAATCAACAAACTTCGTGAACTTTCCTCCAAGTCTGGGACAGCAGAAGGTATAGTGCCTGGATTAGGGTTGCTACCAGTCATCTGAGTACAAATAACTAAGCACCCAACCCATTGTTTTCATCTCTGGTGACATAAGCGTCTATCAAGCCATGAAATAAGATGATTATAGCTGGAAGGCTTTTATATGACAGATATATTGCTGAAATGCACTGACATTGGATTAGGCCTATCAGTTCCAGGGGAAGAGCATAAGAGGTTGTGAAAGCTGTCTTGCTGCCTGGATAGTATCTGCCTAAATTGATATTCTTATGCAGCTGTATGTGTGTATCTGTAGAAATAAACAACGTTACATCATGTTTACTGTAAGCTAAAAGCATATACAGTTGCCACAGAGCAAATGATGGTAGAAAGATCCTTATGTCTGTGCCTTGATTTTGTGAGCCAATGGCCTAATCTGGGCAACCATAAGCACCTCTTTTAGGGTGTGGTACAAGACCAAGACTCTGATCCTGTATCTAACTGTGTTTTTCTGATGTGCTTTCCTTGAAAGAGCTGAAGCCATCCCAACTGTTGAAGACAGGCCCAGGCGAGCCTCCAAAATTAGATTTGAACAACTTGCTGGTGAATCCAGAAGGGCCAACAATTACCCGTCTCAATGATGTTCAGAGCACAGAGCGCCCTCTTTTTCTTGTTCACCCCATTGAGGGATCCATTGCAGTTTTCTACACTCTCGCTTCCAGACTTCATATGCCCTGCTATGGGCTCCAGTGCACAAAAGGTATCTCAGTTCTTCAGTATCTTAAATTTGTAAATCTAACATTTTGGACTTCTGTTCCTTTATAGAAGGAGTTTTGTTTCTGGACCCTTAAACTCAGAGGATCAAGCATCAGTACCTACAGTCCACACAGGGTTGTGTCTAACAACCCCAGGTAATGAGAAGTATTAGGTTAGATTGAAAAGCTTGTGCATGGGGAAAATGGAACAGTTAGATATTTCATCAAGTCCTTGCCAGCAGGTAAGCATGTGGGAGAAAAACAAGGCATAGTGTTCTACCTGTCTTTGGAAACTAGAAGTATTACTGCTCCTTGTCCATAATATAGGTTGCTCACTGTGATTTAGAAGTTTACCTTTAAAATAATGTGGATGTTTCTAATGAGGTTGTTTCTATGTTCATGAAAACATAATTGTCTCTGCTAATGTCTGTTTCACCTCACCCTATTTCTAACTTGCTTTCATGTTCTAGCTGCTCCCTTGGACAGCATACAGAGTCTGGCATCCTATTACATTGACTGTATGAAGCAGATACAGCCTGAAGGACCTTACCGCATTGCTGGATACTCTTTTGGTGCCTGTGTAGCTTTTGAAATGTGCTCTCAGCTGCAAGGACAACAAAATGCCTCCCATGCACTCAACAGTCTATTCCTCTTTGATGGGTCTCATTCATTTGTGGCAGCTTACACTCAGGTAAGAAATACAAAGAAAATCTTCAATCTGGAGACCATCCTCTGTTGTCAGGGAGGATTGGATGCTTACTGGGAGCTTAATATTCTAGATATGAACTATCTGAAAAACAGACTTTTCTTGCTGGGGGAGTTGGGACAGAGCTATAGATAGTGCTTAAGGATGGCTGAAGAGTGGAAGCATGTCGGGGGTGGTCTTCAATAACTGGCGAGGGCTGACCCAAAAATGCTGCTCTTGCCATGGTAAATAATAACATTAGTATGGAGGCCTCAAGACAAGATCCTAATGTAAGGGTGCTAGGAAGCCCTCCTTAAGCCTTCCTTTCCATTTTAACGGTGCTTTCTAGGAGATCCTAGAAAGATCCTAGATTCTTAGTAATTGCCACCTGTAGATGTGCTTTCTAATCTGTCCTCAAGGTATCTTTCCTGTGTACCAAGCTTTGGTTTCTCTTTTTTGTTGGTTTCTTCTCCCCCTGCCTTCTTTTCCAATTCAAAGTCCTTTGTTCTGGGATTGTTTTTATCTAGCATTCAAGCTCAGGTATATTGCTTTTTTTTTTATAGCTCTTTACTGCTTGCTTTTCCAGAGCTACAGAGCCAAGCTGGCCCAAGGAAATGAGGCTGCACTGGAGACAGAAGCATTATGTGCCTTTGTTCAGCAGTTTACAGGCATTGAATATAATAAGGTAATGCTCATTCCTTATATTGCAAAGGAGGGATGTGGATGTGGGTGCTTTGTTATTTTTAATGTACATTAATTCCCAGATACTAAGACTACAGTGATTTAAAAAAATGTTAATATTTCTAGCTGTTGGAGATTCTTTTGCCCTTGAAAGATCTGGAGGCTCGTGTCAATGCTGCTGCAGACCTGATAACTCAGATTCATAAAAACATCAATCGTGAAGCACTCAGCTTTGCAGCTGCTTCCTTTTACCACAAGCTGAAGGCTGCTGACAAGTATATACCAGAGTCAAAGTATCATGGCAATGTGACACTGATGCGGGCGAAGACTCACAATGAATATGAAGAAGGTCTGGGTGGAGACTACAGACTCTCAGAGGTCAGTCTGAGGCCTCCTGTTGGCTGTTGAGGTTCCCCTAAGAGTTGGGAGAATAAAATAAAAGCATGAAAAAACATTCTTATGGAAAGGGGAAAAGATGAAACCAAATAGAAAGAGTTATTCTGCAGCTATCATGCTCTAACAAGAAATAAGACTCAAGAAGTAAATAAGTTGATTGGTTCCACACATTTTTCTCACGGCAGGGAGAGCAAGGAGGTCTAGCCTCCATATTGGATAATCTGTTTTCTATAGCTAATTCTTGCAGCTCCCTAAACAAACAATAAATAAGACAATAAAGATACATGACCTAAATAGATGATAAAGATACTAGAAGAATGTGACTCAACAGAAGTAACTTTGAGACTGTCTTTTTGACTGTAGCCCCCTAAAGTTTGGCTACTGCATGAGGGCAGACTTTGAAGAGCAGTGTCAGCCCTCTGATAACAGAGGCAGCATTTTCTTAGTTACACTTTGTGGGCACTTTCCTGTTATCTGTACAGTAAAAGATTTCAGAATTACTTTCCTTCTCCTAGCATCTTCTGCCCCTTAAGACTTCTGACTTGCATTCATTCTTGATTCCAAGCTAATATGAAATGTGATTTAAAGTTCGATAATGCCCTTAAAGGAAGAGGCATGGGGATGGCGGGAGAAAGATAAGTGGAGGGTTATTTGGTTTTCTTAAGAGCATGGAAGTAGCTACTTCAGTCATTCTTTGATACAGTTGGTAAATTATTCTATCAGTATCATGTTGTTTGTCTTCCTGCCCAGCTTATATTTGAGTGGGTCACCTGTCAGGCTGCCAAACTACAGTGCTTTAAAACATGAGTTCCAGTGTCCTGTAGCTGATCTATGAAAAATGCATCGGAGTAAAACTGGACATGTTTTCAATTAAATTGGTAGAGACAGTGGTGTAAAATATGAATAACTTAGACTGACAAACCCAAAACAGCCAGGAGGCTAGTTGGTTGTAAATTTAGAATGTTTTTTCTGTTTTGTATCTGTACAGGTATGTGATGGAAAAGTGTCTGTCCATGTCATTGAAGGGGATCACCGCACCTTATTGGAGGGAGATGGTGTTGAATCAATTATTGGGATCATCCACAGCTCACTGGCAGAACCACGTGTCAGTGTCAGAGAGGGTTAAGTTCTGCTCGCTTACTGTCAATGGTGAAGAAAATGCCAACAACATTCCATGTTATGACAGACCCCAGGGAACTCTTCCTGTTGTTCAACATCTCATCTGCTCTGCTGCCAGAACTGGGAAGCCCAGCTGCATTTGATTGATCTTTCTCACTCACTCTTCTTTCCCAACTTTTATGGGTTCTCTCTCCTTTTTCCCTTTTTATGCTTTGTTTTATCCCTGTCCATGTTACATTAGTGCTGTGACTCTGTCACTGTGCACTGCTGTGAGGGTTCCCCACTGATGGTTGCTTCCTACACCTTTGGCAGTATGAAAAACAAATTTAGCAGTAGATTTCTTGTGCTCTATATTGTTTTGTCTTAACAGTATTCCAAAGGGTAAGTGATAGCATTTGTTGACCAAGCCCAGTGAGCAGAGAGGGGAGCTGCAGCTGATTTCGGAGATACCTGTTGTCTGTGAAGAATCTGTCTGTAGTTAGGTCAGAAAGAGAATTCCATTGAGACTTTTGTAACTATGTTTGTTGTTTTTTTTTGTGTGTGTGTGTGTGTGTTTTTTTGTTTGTTTTTGTTTTTGTTTTGTTTTGTTTTGTTTTAAATTTGATATATTCTAAGTATTTATTGTGTCAAACCAGAGACTTCTTGCTTGGTTTTAATTTATCATGGGTACCGGAGAAAAACATCCATTTTGGAGGGGTAGGTTTATTCTACAAGGGAAAGTTGCCCATTTTTTAAACCAAAGTGCATCTTTGGAACAGCCTGTTTCTTTGTTGTTTGTTTGGTGTTTTTTGTTGTTTTATTTTGGTTGGTTTTGTGTTTTTTTTTTTTTGTTTGTTTTGTTTTGTGGCTGTGTTGTTTGTTTTTCACCCCCCCACACACACCCTGCCGGTATTGTTCAGAAAGGAAATGGTAGAAGGGAGGGTTCTTGCCATCATTCTCTCTTTTGAGAAGAGAGAGGAGTGGAAGGCAGGATGGATGGTTCAACAGATGCAACTGTATTGAACAGCATTAACTTGAGCTGATAAAAACAGGCAGAGCTGTCCCTAGAGATGTATTTGGTTTATATTTGTGCAAGGTTCTGTTCTATGCTTTACCAGAACCATAGTAAAGCATTACTATCACTTCAGCTTTATTCCCTCTCACCTCCAGTCTCTCCACCCAACCAGCCATTTGGAGTGTCAGGGGGAAGAGAGTTCTTCATTGATAACTGTACAAGTCCTCCTACCCCTGCTCTCCCATAACTGAAGCTCAGGCAAAAATACAAGCATCTACCCAAAGCCCCTGCATATTTTATTTAGCACAGGGCTCACTTAAGCCTTGGGTATTGATTTTTCTCTTGGCAATGAGATGGGAAATCCTACATAACTTAGCTAATTTATCAGTTTGGCATGATTTTAAGATACAGTACCTTTTTAAAGGAAACTTACATAAAATACAATTTAAAAAAAAATATTGCCTTTGCTGTGTTGGATATGTCTTTTCCAAAATCAGTAAATCCTTGCTACGCTTATGATACAGAGGAGACCAAGGATAGCAACAAGGTACCAACTAGGAGGCATTATTGTGCCTCCCAGAACTGCTTAATCCCCAGTTCTTTGTGTGTTCATTCCCCAGTGAAGTATCCTGTTAGTACAGGAGCATTCTAGTGAGAGGAACTGCTGACTCCTCACTCAGGTTCTGACCTAGTGTTTTTTGCTTATACTACCCTCTGTGGATAGTGGCTGGGTTAACTGGTTTTAGTTTTTTAAGGTATTTCTTTTGTGAAATCTGAAATACAACAACATAATGTCAGCTTAAAGCATTTCCAGAATAAATCTTGTTCTTCCTTTCTTCCTCCTTTTAATATATATATATATATTTTTTTTTTTTGGTCTGAAGAATGTCTTTCTCTTTGGCTCTCCTATAATTAAACAGAATTGATCACTGGTTGGCTTTTTGTCTTATTCTCTATTACCGTTTTTTTAATCCTAACTTTTATTTGAAATCTCTCATTTCTTGATATAAAGATAAAACTGCTGCTGGCATATCTAATTGGATCTGTAGAAATAACAATAATAAAGAAAACTTTAATATTATTTTGGAGCATGGCTTCTTGTTGCCATGATTTTAGTACCTTAGACCAAACCACACCAAACCACACACCCACAGGACTGAAGTGGAAACTCTCAAATTCTAATTCTGGCTCCATTATTGTGGTTTTGGACAAGCCATTAATGCTACCACCTCAGTTTCCCCATCTGTAAAAAGGGGCTAATAGCATCTACCTCAAGGTCATTGAGAGTGCTAGATAGGCAATGGGTATACATGCTATGAAGTTGTTAGGTATGATGATCAGGTGTTAAGATGGCAATGGAAGGAGCCAGGCAGGTAATGTGTGAAGGGGAAGGTGCCTTACATCTTCAAAGAATGTGATACTGAGGAGTGGCTATATGTACTGGGCATATGTGCATAATATGGGACTTCATTGTATCTACTGCATGCTATCCATGCACATCTTAGCATATGACACCACGTAAAACAAAAACGATGAGGACTGATATCTTTTTTTTCTTCTTGTTTTACTGCTGGCAGTTATAGTGAGCCTCACACAGAGTGAAATAATCCTATTTGCCTTGGTTATGTTAAAAACCTAGAATGAAAAATAAAGGAGTGATTAAATTTTAATCAAACAGGTACAACATTTCTGCACTAAAATGAAGTGTTTAACAAGTCTGACCCAGCTTCTCAGCTTGGAATGAAAGTGGTGCAGTTCAGAATGGGCTGTGTGGAGGGAGCAAGGACTAATGCTGTTCCAGCTCTCTGAGCAGGAGTTGTACAAGTTCTCTGTATAAACATAAATGTGCATGGTCTCCTCTAGGCAAAGCCTGAAGATACCGGTTTAGTGATAGAATTTCCTCAAGAATTACTTACAGCCTTTATTCTCTCAATGTTCTTGTGGTTGTTATTTGAAAAGCAGAAGGTTATTGTTTTGTTTTTCCCATAATTGTCTAATTATGAGCTGCTGCCCTGTAACCCATTATGTAACTGGCTGCTGAAAACAGTGTGCCAAAAATAAAAACCTTATTAGTGCTGGTATTGCTTGTTATTTCTCAGTGGTCTATCAACTAGATGGGTGGAAAAATAGCAGCATCATGCAAAATGAAATACTGCAATTTCTGGTTTTGAGAAGTCAAAGATTTACCCTTCTCTGTGAAACTTGAAGTGGAAATCTCTTGTCAATTGATACCTGCATCCCTTTTCAGTTAGTTTCTCAGAGGCTTCTCTACACCATGCTGGTCTTCCTTGAGACTGCAAAACATGGCCATTTATTGGTCCTGAAGACTTAGGTTCACAAAAACACATACTGCTATTGTGAAATGGTGTGCAGTAAACCTTGAATCTGCAATACAGCCTAACACTGAGAACAAGAACATATGGTACACAATGGATATAATTGTTAGCACTAAAGCTATTACTTTGCTTTTGTATTCTGCCAGCTTCCTGAGGGGAAGAAATACTCCTTTTTTGCCAAAGGGAATAACTTAAAAAAAAAAAAACCTGAAGTGTCATAGATTAACAGAACTCAATTATCCCAGACAGCTGAAGTGGAGAAGCTTTCTGTCTGGCAATGAGAGAGGTCAAGTAAAATCCAAAAGACTTAGGATAGAGTGGTGAAAAGGAAGCAGGCATTTGTTACTCCCGCAATTAGTTAAGATCAAACACCTTGCCTACAAATCAGGGTCAAAAGAAAGGAAAAACAAACCCTGGAGAAACAGTGTAAGGGGAAAGGGGAAGGTTGGAGAGTCTGGGTATTTAAAATAGCAGAACTGATTGCTTAGGCTGCTGGAAGGTAGTGGAAGAGGTGGTAGGAAAGAACCAGAAGAACAAGCTTATCTATTTCTTGCAGCAGGATTCATCACAACCATGAGTGCTAGAAAAGCAGGCAGGAGAAATGTGTGGTTAGGCAGTGAACTTGAACTGTGAAGGCTGTCAGGGGACAAGCTTTAGCAGACTTCTGAACAACTGGAGAGTAGGTAGAACCCCTCTTAGATTATGTTTGTTGGAATTATTTTGTTTCAATTTTATCTCTTTTGAGGACAAAAATGTCTAACACTGACTAGATAAGTCATGTTGATATGAGTGGAGTAGAAATGTGTTTTTTGTTTGTTTTTTGTTTCTACTTTCCTGTAGGTACTTGCTGATGGGAAATCCTGCCTTGTGTTACCCCTGCGGTTATCAGTAGTTTTCTAAACTGATGCAGAAGTGTAGTTTTGTCACATACGTTGTTTGGTTCAGTGGCTTATTCCACTTCTCTGCGCTGGTGGTACCTATCCATCTCTTTCATCACTTCGAGGATAAGTGAGATCCTTCATTCATTCCAAGTTCACATACTAGTCAACCACTTACTTCACCAGGCCATGTGCTGGGGATTGAGGACGCAGTGCAAGGTCAAAGACGCTTCTCGGGACTTGGGCACTGCACTGGGGGAAGATGGGTGTGCTGCCCCCTACCACGGGGATCACAGCGACTCCGGGCAATTACTGCTGCACAGGTCGCGCCACGGGAGGCACGACCGGCGGGCGGGGCTTATCGTGGCGGATCACAGCGGGCCGCGGAAGAGCCCCACGAGCACTGCTCCCGGGCGCCGGCGGTGAGGCCGCCCGTGCCCGCCGTCACGGCGGCTGCCGCTCTGGCTGGGGCGGCGCGCAGCTACGCAGGGCCTCGGATCGGAATAGTCCTGTAACGTCTCGACCGGTACCGCCCGCCGCGACCGTACACGCAGGGAGCGCGAGCCCCGCGCTGCTTCACGAGGGCGAGGATCTCGCCGTCAGGACTCCTCCGCGCGCGGCCCCTGCCGGTAACGCTGAGGTTTCCGGAGGGGACGGTGCGCAGCTGCACTGCTGAGCCGGCCGGAGGGAGATGGCTGTTGCACCGTCCGGCCGCCTCTGTGCCCTGTCAGGGCTTGGCGTTCGCGCCCGCCTCCGGGCCTCAGGCGGCGGTTGCGCGCCCCAGTACAGCAGCGCGAGGCGGCAGCTGCCGCAGCGCCGCGCGGGCGGGAGATGCCGAAGCTGCGCGGGGAGGCTTTCTGGCGGGAGACGCTGCGGAGCGCTCACTACGTGGTGGCGCCCATGGTGGACCAGAGCGAGCTGGCCTGGAGGCTTTTGAGCCGCCGCCACGGTGCCCAGCTCTGCTACACGCCGATGCTGCATGCCCAGGTCTTCCTCAGGGACGCCAACTACCGCCGCGAGAACCTCTACGGCGAGGCCTGTCCCGAGGACCGCCCGCTCATCGTGCAGGTGAGCGCCAGGACCTACCGCTCGGTTCGCTCCCGAATAGGCAGCGCCTACCGGGGCAGCCATAGCGCCGCCAGCAGCGGCGGAGACTGCCGGGAGGAGCTTCCCTGGGGTTCGCCTTGCAGTGTGCTCTTGGGCAAAAATGCAAAAGTAAGTCAACGGTGCCAAATGCGCCCTTGCTCTCGTCATCCACCCTCTTTGTGTTCATAAATTCAGACGTTCTCCAAACCTTCACGAGGACGAACTAGTCGATTTTACACAGATTTCAAAGTGGTTGTAGAGTATAAAAAAAAATCGTTTTCTTCACGTAATAAGTACCAGGAACAGTACTTAGCTCGTGAAGACAAATGTGTTTTTCTGTTTACTCCATAGCTAGCAGAGAGGATTTGATGTCTTAAGCACAAAAACCTGAAGCACTAGACTTCTAACATGGTGTCAGTCCTCTGCACCTTGCCTTTGGAGATAGACTACAGTGTTTGTTTTTTTTTGGAGTCAAGGCTTGTTCCAGATCTTGTATCACTCTAGGAGAATCACAGTTTTTTGAATGGGTCTCTGAAACCACGATCTCAGTGCTTAGCTATAGTAAGAGACAGAAAAGCAAATGCAAGAAAAAGTACACCCCTTTAAGCTTGTTCTGCTAGTGCTGTGTGAGGTTTGGTTACTTCTTACCACTCCATCCCAATGAGGGAGGGGCCTGTGGAGCTGGAGAATAATGCAGGGAAAGACAGTCAGTGTGAGCAGAGGAATGGTGTGATTATGAATATGAGCCAGCAGTGTGCCCTGGCAGCTGCCAGAGTGCACCAGGCATGACATTGCTAGCCAAAGGTAGTGATCATCCCACTTTGCTCTATGCTGGTGTGGCCTCACCTTGAGTACTGTGTGCAGTTTTGGGCAACAACTATTATAAGGAGGACCTAAAGTGTCCAAAGGAAAGTGACAAAGATGGTGAAGAGTCTAGACCTGGTGAAGAGTCTAGACAGATGAGGAGCAGCTGAATTCATTTAGATTGTTCAGCCTAGAAAAAAGGCAACTGAGGGAAGGCCTCATGGCAGCCTACAGCCTCCTCATGAGGGGAGTGGAGGGGCAGGCATGGAGCTCCTCTCTGGTGACAGTGACAGGACCTGAGGGAACGGCATGGAACTGCAACAGGAGAGGTTCAGGCTGGATGTTAGGAAAAGGTTCTTCACTGAAAAGGTGATCGGGCACTTGACCAGGCTCTCCAGGGAAGAAGTCACAGCACCAAGCCTGTCAGAGTTCAAGAAGCATTTTGACAACACTTCCAGGCATACAGTTTGATTTTTAGGTGTTCCTGTGCAGAGCCAGAAGTTTGACAGATAATCCTTGTGGGGTCCTTCCAACTCAGGATATTCTATGATTCCACCAGAATGCACTAAGAGAAGACAGCTAACTAAATCCCTCTTTCTGATTCAGAAAGAAAAGCTTTCAGCTACTTTGTTCTTCACACCCTCTTTTCTACTGGGCACCAAAGTACCTTGGTTATCTGCCATCACGGAGCTTCTTTCTTCAGTACTCTTTTCTGTTAGTTGACTATTGTTTCTTATACTTCTAGACAGGCTTGGGTTTTGTCACAGGCACTGGGAAGTAGATCAGGCAGAGATATATATGAGCCCATTTTTCCCTGGAGCATTTATTTTCCATGTAAAAATATACATTGATGTGGCTTGATTGGAGGTTTTTCTGTCATTTCAGAGAAGGCAAATGACTTTCCTGGCTTTGGTCAGTGACAGCTATAATTTGTAAAGTGTTATGGGGTTTAAGTAATGCTTTTTCACATATTTTAAATCCATATTATTTAAATTTAAAGATACGGTGGATTATTTTTTGTTAATAAAACATTTTAGAAAATGTGTTTAAAAGCATACTTGTGAAGAATGGTCTGTCTCTATCCTCTTCAACAAAACAGCTTCAAATTAATGTAATTGTTCGTAACAAATCAATGTTTTCTCAATGTCTTAAGCATAAAGTTAATTATTGTTGTGACCAAGCATTTGATTAACAGCCCAATGTGTCTATTTCATATTCTGCACAGGTCAATTCAGTTTAGAGGCAATGGTACTTATTAGTATCTACAAAGTTTGAATTGTCTCAAGACCCTGAGACAGACACCATGGGTAACTCCTTTCTTCTGCATTACCTTTTATGTATTCAAATGCTTCAGCTGTTTGTTGTACAGGGAATTTGAAGAGTTGTTTCCTCTTATTGATGGGTGCCACATGTAAAATACTCTGCAAATATTTCTTTGCCTCTTGATGCTTATCTTTCTCATTTTGTCATTTGAAATTTGAGGCTCTTTAACTGGTGTCACAGATCTTTTTGAGAAATGACAGTTGTTATGAACGGTGTATATTATGCCCATTTTCTGTAGCAACTGGTTGCTTTGTATGTATGTCACAGAAATAATGTTATCAGTACTTGAAAAAAAGCTATTGCCTGATTTTTCCACTTGTTTTTGCCTTCCTCAGTTCTGTGCCAATGACCCTGAAGTGTTTGTCCAAGCAGCACTGTTGGCTCAGGATTATTGTGATGCCATAGACCTAAATTTGGGTTGTCCCCAGATGATTGCAAAGAGAGGTATGTGCAAATTTGAGCCCTGGATAAACGTTGCATGTTTTAAATGTGTACTTTGGCAGTAAGACATCAAAAGGACCAAATTAAGCCTTGGTGTGGGTGGCTGCTGTACTGTTGAAATCAGACTTAATTGCATCCACTTTAATAGGTACAGATTTGTAGTACCTAAAGCAAACTTAGGTATACTAATAATTCCTACTTCTCTTGAGTGATCGCTCTTACATCTACAATATTCTTCAAAAAATTCATTTTAGCAAGAGCTTGATTTTTTTTCTGATTTCAATCAATCAAAGAGCCTAAATTCAAAAAACTACATTTAAAATAATACTAAGCTGTCATTTAGTGTCTCCTGTTTCCATGATACATGCACAGAGTTTATTCACGTTAGCATATAAGAGGATAAAACCTGCTGAACCCTTAAGAGGATTGCAAAGGTAGCTATATTTCAAAAGCCAGAACCAGCGTAGTAAATCTAGGCTGGCATGGGACACAGAACAATCCAACTCTTCCAGTTTGGGAAGGACAGAACAACACTGTTTCTGTCAGTGAGGCATCAGTGTCTGTGTCTTTGTGTGTGAATGTTTATGAAAGCTGTATACTTCAGAACCTTACTGTGATAAATGCTGTTCCGCACAAGTCTGTCATATGCTATTTTATTATAGGTCACTATGGAGCATTTCTGCAAGAGGAATGGGATCTTCTCCAGAGAATGAGTAAGTCTTTAGAAAGGCCTCACTTCAGAGGCTTAATTTGAGAGGGAATGGGATGAATTCATCAGTAAGAGGAGGCTTAGTTTTTGTGGGGATAAGGGGTGCAGCAGGTTTATTAGGGGAAGGTGTGGGGGTATTTATTTTATTATTTTATTTGTATTCCAATGGCACCCTCATGGTACTTTATGATATCCCACTACAAACTAGGT
Source organism: Oxyura jamaicensis (assembly GCF_011077185.1). Taxonomy (NCBI): domain Eukaryota; kingdom Metazoa; phylum Chordata; class Aves; order Anseriformes; family Anatidae; genus Oxyura; species Oxyura jamaicensis. The sequence continues at coordinate 12,446,092 of NC_048910.1, read as the reverse complement.
CTGCTAAAAGACTTTGGTACCTTTCACGTTAGGTGAAAGTGAGTTGTTTAAGTCCCAGTCTAGTGATGGCTTAGTGGCTCTTCAACTCTAGAAACAGGAGACTACCCAGCACCTTACTTTTTCACTTTGAAGCTCTCAACTACCAGGGAGAGTGTTTCTTTCTGACATTAGAGTTGCACTTTTGTCATCAGCTCAGTGTACTTTTTCTGTCCACATCTTAACAAATGATGCCTCTCTTCTTCAAACTTGTGTAGGATGTTCTTGGGATATTGGTAGTGGTTGTGAACAGTATTGTGTGTGTGTATATATATATATAAATAAATACATTTGGAACTGCTTTCTTTTTAAGAAAGCTTTTGATCATTGTATAGAGCCAAGAATGTCTTCCCCCCACTTCAAAGCAAATGTCTGAACTGTGACATTATAGACTCTTACTTCTGTTGTGTTCCCTGTAGTCCAGGGAATCTTGAATGATGTACAGCAAAGATACTGCTGGGAACCTAGAAAGATAGACAATGCTTTTTTGCCCACCATGTAATGTAGTTGTTAGGGTGCTTCTCTTTGGAGTGAAAGATGTAAATCAGAACAGCCTCAAGGTGAGACGAGAACACAGGGTATTTTGTTTGTGAGAGTTGTCTTATTAGGCTATTCTGTAAGAGCTGGGCAAAGCTTCTACCTCTTCCTCCTTCTCCATACAGTACTGTTTTCTGCGTGGACCTGTATACACCTCACTTGCTCCTTCAAAAGAGTGGTAGGAAGTACTGATCACTAGAACTTCTAGGATTTCGATTAGAAGAAAACCGGTGCTTTCATGCATTATACATCTAAGCTCTGGAAGAAAATAGAATTTCAGACATGCCACTGCTCAGCATTTTCTGTTGGTTGTTTTCATTAACCCTCTTTTTGGTAGCATTCCAATTCCATGCCCTGTGTAAAGACTATGGAAGTTTAACATGATGTTGTAGATTTTACCCTGACCCAGTTAAGTTTCCTACTTGACTGGGTTCACAACATACCTCAGTCAAAGAATGGTTGAGGTTGGAAGGGACCTCTGGAGGTCATCTGGTCCAGCTCCTCCTGTGCGTACAGGGACACCTAGGGCACAGGACTGAGTCCAGGTGGCTTTTGAAGCTCTCCAAAGAAGGAGACTTCACAACCTCTTTGGGCAACCTGTTCCAGTACTCTGTCACCTACACAGTAAAGTGCTTCCTGATTTTTGGATGGAACCTCTTGTATTCCAGTTTGTACCCAATGCCTCTTTTCCTGGCACTGGGCACCACTGACAAGAGCCTGACATTGTCTTCATTGCAGGCTCCCTTCAGGTATTTATAGTTACTGATGAGATCCTCCCAAGCCTGCTCTTTTCTAGACTAAACAGTCCCCCCTCTCTCATCTTCTCTTCATAGGAGTGATGCTCCAGTCCCTTTACAGTCCAAGTGGCCCTACATTGAACTCTTACCAGTATGTCCATGTCTCTGTTGTACTGGGGGCTGGGGGGAGGTGAACTGGACACAGCACTTCAGTTGCAGCCTCACCAACGATGAGTAGTGTGGATGAATTACCTCCTTTGACCTGCTGGGGATACTTCGCCTAATGCATCCAAGAATACTGTTAACCTTCTTAGCAGCAAGGGCGCACTGCTGACTCATGTTCAACTTGGTGTCCACCAGGACTCCTAGGACCTTTTCTGCAAAGCTACATTCCAGCTGTGCGGCCGTAGGATGTACTGGTGCCCCCAGCATGAACAGTCAATGAACTGCTGGTTGTCATGGACAAGGCTCTACTCATAATTATTTGGATGATAATTTAGAAAGAAGCAAAGGATCTCTAGTAGAAAATCTAGACAAGTGTTAATGTTGTTGGCAGAGTAGAAGGGATGCAACATGCTGTGACAGTAGTAGACCTGTATCAGTGGTTAAGATTTGAGGGGGGCGTTCCTTGAGAATGAAGGTTAAATACGGTGGAACAGTTAGATCTATTAAATGCTGAGCATTTAATGTCTCCTTATTAGAATGCAGGTTTTGCGCATCGTTGTTTACTATCAGTTGATGAACCTCTACAATAAGGATTGCAGATGACATTGTTCATTGTTTAAGCTGTGAGAACTCATAGCATTAACTTTTCAGGCTTTTTCCATACCATACCCAGTATGTGATCTTGAGGAGAATAGGCACTCTTCATAGCATTGTGCAGCCCACTTACCTGTCTTTTCAATCTTCCCCAGTTTTGCTGGCTAACGAGAAGCTCTCTGTTCCCATCACATGCAAAATCCGTGTTTTCCCAGAAATTGACAAGACAGTGAAGTATGCACAGATGCTGGAGAAAGCTGGCTGCCAGGTAAGGAGGCAGCTGCTCCCTGTACTTTTGCATTGGACACGTGTCTCTGTGTAAAGCATCTTATGACCAGATCCTGATGTACTGTGGAGATGAGTAGGCTACATTGTTTTACAGTCAGGGAAAATGGGGTACAATGCGATTGTATATATTAGCAGTCATAGGCAGCAAACAGTTCAGTAGTGTGATATGGAACAGGTCATGAGTTCAGTCTCTATTATAATCACTTCACCATGTGACATCTTTCACTGTGGGTGAGCACTTCAGTCTACCAAAGAACTGCAAGAGGCAGTGTGAATGTATGAAATACACAGGGATATAAATATACATATAATATTTTTAAAAGTAGTATCAAAAGTCATGACCACCAGTTAAGAAATAAGCAAACCTTCTGGGATTTAATTTCAGAGGCAGTCTGTAGTTAGAGATGGTACTGCCAGTGTTTAGGCCTTCTGCTGAAGGGCATGCCAGATCAATATATCGCAAACAGGAGCCAATGCAATAGGAAATCTATAGGTTCTCCCAAGATAAGACCTTGTCATGCCATAGAGCAGCAAGGTGAATGAAGGCCAGGACTCTGTCATCGTAGGTGACCTGGTAATACCTTTCCGTGATACCAACAGCCCTGCACTTTTTAAATAGCACTGGGAATTCAGTAGCATCCATGAAATGCACGGGGTTAAAGGAAATCTTTTGTCAGTGTATTTGTTCCAGTGGTTCATACACTTAAAAAGTAAACAGAACTTTGTGTTCTAGCTACTGACTGTCCATGGCCGTACTAAAGAACAGAAGGGACCACTTGCTGGCGTGGCATCCTGGGAGCACATTCAAGCTGTCAGGTTAGTGAGCAGTACCAATCTTAATGGCTTTCTGCTAGCACACTATGAAGGGTGATTTTTATATTTTTTTTAAGCAGCAAGTGCAATGGCACCAAAGTGCGAATTTGTGTGACAGGAGTAGGACTTCTGGACTGACTCTAGAGTCCTTCCTAATTCTCAATATTATGCATCTGTTTTATTCACTGGTATAGAAAAGCCGTGAGCATTCCTGTGTTTGCAAATGGAAACATCCAGTGTCTCAGTGATGTGGAAGAATGTATCCGTAAGACAGGAGTGCATGGTGTCATGACTGCAGGTAAAGAAAATTAGCTTTTACTGTTAATAGGTGAGGATACAATCTGTTTCTTAGTCTCTATAGCAGCCCCATACACATTTATTAAAAGCCTACATGAGGCTGATGTGGTGAACAACTTAGATTGAAAGCTGAGTGGCCTTTCTCTATCCTCTTACACTGGCTATCTCTTACCAGGACCAGGAAGCACTTTACAGTAAGAATTGTTGTGTTGAACTTGTAGTACCATTGAGTGGACAGCTCAAGTCTAATTACGTGACAAAGCCATACAGGACTCCTGTCTGGGAATATTTCCACAGCATTGGTTAATCAGTGGAAAAATTTTTGAATGGGTCTTGATGCAGTAAGTGAAGTGTGTCCACTGATTAGGATTCCTGCAGCTGATTCATATTTTGTTGGGATAAGAAAGAAGTGGTATTACTTGCTACAAGATGGGATAGACATCAGAAAAAGCTTCCAGTCACTTGCAAAGTTAAAGCAATGAAACATGATGCCTGGGACATTGTCGAATCTTACTTTTAAGAAAATACAGATTAACAAAAGGTTTATCAAACTACTAGAGCAAGGCATAGTGAGACGCTGTATTTGCAAACTTAAGCCAAACAAATGAGAGTACAGACATACCATTGTCTAAATATTCAACCATTGGCCAAGAAAAGCATTGATTTTTATTGAATGTTTTTGTGAGAAGGTTAGATTCCTTTGTGGTTAATGTTTTAATTAGGTATGATCTATTGTGCTCAATTAAGAATTATACAGTGAAATATAGTATCCTGAAGCCAGGCTAGAATTTATGCACCATTTGTTCCTCTTTGTGGCTGATGTGTCTGTGACTGGCCAGAACAATCACAACAGAGCTGATCAACTACAGAGCTGAGATTTTGTTGTCCATTACAATCCTGAAATGAAAGTTTGAGTGTTTCTTTTCATTCCCTAGAAGGTAATCTTCATAACCCAGCTTTGTTTGAGGGCCGAAACCCATTGGTGTGGGAGATGGCTGAGGAGTATCTGGAGATAGTGCAGAAGTACCCTTGTCCACTGTCTTATGTTAGGGCTCATCTCTTCAAGCTCTGGCATCACACGTGAGTATCTCCAGAAAACGCTTCATGTTTTCAGGTGTATTCCTGCTTAACAAGTGTCTGGCTTCTCTATACGAGATACGATTTAGTAGCTTAGCAGGTAGTATTGGTGATAGGAGAACGGTTGGACTAGATGATCTTGTGGGTCCTTTCCAACCTCGTGTTTCTATGATTCTATACAAGAATTTGTCTGACCTGAATTAGCATGTTGCAAGGTTTTATTTCTTGGACCTGCCTGGAGAGAATGTGGGCTGAAGCCTTTACCCTTCGCTACAGGGAAACAGGGCTTGGGGAACGAACAAGTTACCACGCGATAAGTTAGGGTGTGAGCTTGCAGCACATCTGCTACTGTGTGGTAATTGCCTATATGCATACATGCACTTTGGCAAACATGAGTTAACTAACTTCTCATTCATTGTGAGGCAAGCTATCTCACATTTATTGTGGAGTAAGAACATGGTCATGGGTAGTTACTGAATAGCTGATGCACGGTATGTTTATGTTAGCTTATCTTAGAGTACCTTGTTTACATGCCCAAACTTGCAAGTATTTACCTGAAAGAGTAGCAGGTGTGTGATTCTTTCTGGACTTACAAGAAAGAAGATAAGCTGCTACCACCGGCAAATGCAGTGAGAAAAATCTGTAAGAAGCTTTTAAAGACATTTTTAGATGATCTCCTTAGACTAGCAATAATGAATAAACATGACTTGATGTTTGGGATTTGTCTCAGGCTTCAAGTTTACCAGCAGCTGCGTGAAGAATTAGCAAAAGTGAAGACTCTAGAGGGAATTGTAGATGTCAACAGGGAGCTGAAGCTACGATGCCAGGTACCAAGATGGGACCTAATCTCCCAGAACAACTCTGTCTGCATTTGGTGGGAATGTACCATGTATGTCACACAGTTGATGTCTGTTAGCCACCTCATTGGAACTTTGAGGCTTACAAACTTTGATATGGGTAGCTTACTACAGTACCAGCCCCTTAAGCCCAAACAGCTTTATATCGGAGAAAGCTGATATAGGAGTTACAAATCTTCTTCATTTCATCTGTCTTACTAGAGGTTTTTTGACTATATTTAACTATCAGTAGCAGTTAAATTACTCTTTGTGGTTTTCTGGAGTTTGAGGCATTATTTAGAGTATTTCCAGAGAACTACAGGAAAACTGACTGTAACTCTATGCTGCAGGAAGAAATAGCTAATCAGAAAGAAGGAGAAAAGCCAAAAGAAGGGTTGCCTTTTTTCCACTGGATCTGTCAGCCATACATCAGGCCAGGGTGAGTTATCTATTTTAACATGACCAGGTACACATATGCTTTTCCTGCTCATGCTGTCAGTGCAGAGTTCTTCAGTTCTGTTCTAGGAGCTTACATACATTTAAAAACAAATGAAAACTCTTGGTTATACTTATTGTGGCTTTTTCTTTATGTTCTTGATTATTGTTTTGTTCATGGGGACGTTGCTCCTTGTAGGAAACACGTACATCTTCCCTTCAGCCAACTTATAATTATATGCACCATTTCAGGCCAAAGGAGAGATGCAAGGAGAATGGAACCAGGGGGACTGAAAAAGGTGTGCGAGGGAAACGTGCTCTGGAAGAGGATGAAGATGGAAATTCTGAGCTTCTATCAAAGAATAAGCAAAAAAAGAAGTTAAGAAATCCAAATAAAAGCTTTGATCCATCTTTAAAACGTAAGTTCCATCTATTGGCAGTTGCTGGTATTAACTTTGATATAAGTTGCCACTATTTTCTTCTTGTCTATGTAGTTGTAGAAACTTCTTTAGATGGGGCATTATAGGAAAACTTTGGTAGTAGGCAACATTTATTCAAATTGTGTTCATTAGGAAAGATACCTATCTAATCATCAAAGAAAGTAGGTCAATGTCCACTACAAGCAACTTTTCAAGCTCCAGATGCTTTACAAATTAAATTTTATATGTTGCTAGTATTTGAAATTGAAATTGTATATGCATTTCGAGCAGTTGTCCTCCTATTTTGCACTAGACCTGAGATTTAAAACTGTTATGTTTATAGCTGTTATGCTATAGCTTAGATACACTGTAAAAGTCAATGTATTTTACCTTCTTTGCACAATTCTTTGAGGCACTGTATTTCTATCTCAAAGAGTCCCCCTCTGGCTGGAGAGGCACCAAGCTTTGTCTGATCCTGAATTTTTGCATTTACTCTTTCCATATGAAAACACTGTTGCTGAAATCAGGTCTCCGTCTTTTCCAGCCAAATATGCAAAATGTGACCAATGTGGGAACCCTAAGGTAAGTCAGTGCCAGTGTCTGTTAAAGCACTTCCATGAAATCCTGAGGTAGGGCCATGCCAATGTCCATTAATGTATGCATGCTAAGTTCTGGTGATATGCTGGGGGGCAGGGGGAAAATGTCCATGTGCAGGCAAAAGTCTCTTAGCTATTAACTGTAACCAGTTTCTGAATTGAAGGTGCTGCATAAAACTCTCACAAATGTAGATGCTTTGAGATCATTTGCCTTTCAAAAAAATAAAGTTTTACTGCTGCTGAGGATATTTATTGCTAAGACAGTTGAGTTGGATGAAACTCTCAGGATCTCTTGGAAATAAATCTCCAAACATGCAGTAATTACACATGGCTTTTCTACTGTGAAATTACAACAAAACCCCTTTCACTAGGGTCAATGGTGGGTGTTTTCTGCAAGGATGGAGTATTTAAATAACTGGTCTAATAAATAGTTTACTAATACAAGCACTCTAAACATCATCCGGTATGGTTTGTACTGAGTATCAGGCAGCATTTGTTTTTTTGTTTGTTTGTTTTGGATTTATGTTCTTAATCAGAGTAAGAATGAGCACCAGCTGTGTTTTTGAACTGCAGCTAGTAGATGAACAAGAACATTCATCGTTAGCAATGTTTAACAAACCAGCTATTTTCCACATTATGTATAGCATAGGTATTTGAAAAAAGCATAGTTTTGTGGAATTGATTGTTTTGGTGGTAGTCTTCTGTTTTTTGTTTTTCCTTGGGGAATACAGCTCTTTCCCGGACAGGGAAATGTCACTGAGCTGAGTGAGCAGTGTTTACTGATGCTACCATAGACATACATGCACACACAGACATACAAGAAGGATTTAAGTGCAAGGAACAATTCTGTGTCCTAGCTGAAAAAGCAGTATAGCTACACCAGCTTGGAAGGGGTGGGAAAAGGGGGGGTGGTGACAGGTGCTGTATGTCTGTTTTGGGACATTGTTACAGCACCTTATAAACAGCAGCCAACCAGGGCCCAGTTTTGAACTGCAGCAACAGAAATAGATTTCTTGATGCATTCATTAGTGGGAAAATGTTGAGATTTCATCTGGCCTGCTTTCAAAGCCAGCCTTTCAAGGCCAGCTGTTTCATAGCTGGCCATTTAACACAGCTTGGTGCTTCAACCATGATTGTTTGAAATGGGGCTTGGACTCATTTTTGTTTTGCCTTTCCATCATTGCAATGTTGCAGGCTGCCCTTTGAGTCTCTAGAATGGGTCTGTTTTATTTTTCCCTAGCTAAGTTTCTAAGCTTTGTCATGTAAGGGCTAGAGAGAAGCTTAAAAAAAAAAAAAAAGAAGAAAGATGGTTTTAATTGGTGGGGGGAAAAAAAAGCACTTAAAGCTCATTAAGCATGTGTGAGCCAAAGTATTCGAGACACAGAGTCTGGTTTTGCTGAGCTGTAAAATATCCAGCTGATTTACTGCCCTCCCCTGAAGAAGGGTCAGACCTTTATATTTTAATATATACTTCGGTGTATTTAGTCTGAAAAAATTGAAATAATTGATGTGGTAACATTTATTTATTTTAGGCAGAGTTGCAGATGGTACCAAGTAGCTCTGTCAGGCACCTTGTTTCACAAACTACTTTTGTAGAGAAATACAGCAAGCTCAACTGTAAAAAATAATGTAACTCTTGTTCCAAAATGCTTGTGACATTTGCCTGCTTATGGTACATAACTTGGGCTGCCCAACAGATTAGTGCTGTTGCAGAAGTGGATGGTGGATTTATTTTTTATTTTTTTAATCTTTGTTTCTCTGCCTAAACTATCGCTAATAGTTGTGACACTATCCTCCTCACTCTCCATGACATCAGCTCTGTCATCTTCATTAGACAGAGGTGTGACTGGCTAATGTATGAGTCCAGGTGTTTTTCCTAAAGGTCTGAATGTACAGAGCTGGATTGTTGTTGCTTATTATAGTTCAATAATGAATTTATTCTCACTAATAAACTGATATAAGCTTCTTTACACCACCACCCCACCCAGGGCAATAAATGTGTGTTTAACATGTGCCGTGGCTGCTGTAAGAAAAGAGCATTCAAAGAAACAGCAGACTGTCCTGGTAAGTGCAGCTGTTCCTATCAATTTTGTCCTTAGAAATCACTGAGCAAATGTCTCATCTCCATATATAGTATAGTTGTTATTTTAAGGGGGGGAGAGAAGGGGAGGGAGGAGGGAAAAAGTTAAATTCTACATCCATAGCTAGGTAAAAACTTACAGAGTACAATTAAGAGTATGCTCTTCCTAGTGTGTGTGGCAGTTCTTCTTCCAAGACCTGGGGATGTGTTCTTTCCAGACCAGACCATGAGGACCTATTTCTTCTAGCTACAGGGAAGGAGTTGCTCTGTTTACCAGTGCATTTATTTCAGTTTCCTGTTTTTTTTTTTTTTTTTTCATTCCTTTTCATTTTTCTCCTTATCCTTGCTTCTTCAGGTCACGGATTGCTTTTTAAGACCAAATATGAAAAATCCCTTTTGTGGCAGAGCAGTCAAACAGCAATTCAAAACCCAGAGCTCAGTCAGAGAGATGTGGATGGTGGGGAGACAGCTGTACTGAAGAAGGCTGATGACACCACCTTGTGAAGCTTTGAAAATGAATAATAAAAGAGCTTCTGAAAGGCCTTTGCTTCCCTGGGCCAAAGAAACTGCCATCTCCAGAGCACTGTCAGCTCTGTGAACTTGTTCCACAGGTTTACTTTAAGTTCTGGACACATTTATTTAATTAAAACTCTGCTTACTCAGGGAATTTTCCTGCATTTGAAATAAAAAGGGTGCAATTAAATTTTTCATGTGTTTCAAAGACTGAAAATGCTGCAGGCAACCAGGTGCTGCCACCACAGTCTGCTTTCATGTAAGTTTATTAATTGTTCATGTCATATTTTTAATAGTGGGGAATAAATTTCATATATTAGAACAACATCCTGGAGTGTTAAAAATAATCATGTTAATGACTGTTACTAATGGAAAATGTCATATCTGTCGAGTTTCACAAGGCCATATTGTCACCGCAGAAAGGAACCTGGGGTACTTTGAAAATGTGAAGATGTAATACATTGCTACAACAGTCTGGATTAACAGTTACTGGTTTTATCCAGTGTGCTAAAGCTTAATGTTCTCCCCTGAGCTAAAGGTCAAGAGGAAAATAAAAGATCTATTTTAATAGAGAGCGGTTGCTGAAATAATTTGCTAAATTAGAACCATGTCTAAGACCTGGTCCCTGCCCACATCTCATAATTACATGATCCTGTTTCTTTTCCATAAGATAAGCGGTGTGAAAAAGTGCCTCAAAACCTGCTGCAGTTCTACATATGCAAGACCCTACCTTGCCTGTATTTTATCTTTTTCCCCCTCCACATGCTTTGCATATTTCCTAGGCACTCAGTCAGTGCAGCTGTCTGTATTCAGTATGCTTTTTAGAATCCTAATTACGGAGAGTCTTAACCTGCCTCTCAGACTGAGAGCTGTAAACCCAGCACATAGCATCATGGGGCTACAAAGCACTATATATTGCTAGATACAGAGAATCTATACCTATACCCATACCAAAACAGCTGTTAGACTTTTTTTAAAAAAAAAAATAAAATAAACAAACAAAAAAAAAAAACTGTGCCCATCTTATGCATATATGTCTATATCCAGTCTATATCCATATGTATGTGTACACAGCCCCCCCCCCCCCCCCCCCTTGAGGTCTCATCACCAGTTTATATTTCCTAACCTGTATTACAAACTGTCACAGAGTCATGAGTTAATACATGGACTAGAACAGCATGCTAAAGAGACCAGCATGCTAAAGAGACCAAACTGCTAGTAACTGTAGACCTATTTAAACCATGGGGAAGTAGTCTCACTCATACCACTAACACTAAGCGTGCTCACAAGATCATCAGCTCACTAAGCAGAGCACCATATGTAAAGCTGAGGCCTTGGCCTACCCATGTAACACTCACCCTTGTGCTTTCCTAGTCTGTGTTCAAATTTTTCATACAATTTCTTCAGGCACATTGCCTATCAGCTGATTATGCATATCTTTAGCTCAACATCTGGCTACATTTAACAATCTTTAATCTAGCTCTTGCCATTTATTCCCACTTCAAGTCCTCTATAGAGATAACAAGAGTTAAGAACTTCATTTGGAAGTTGAATTAAATGCTGCCTAACAGTTGTGGCATTTTACAGCAAGAGCTGGGAGGGGTCAGACCCAGGTCAGCTGACCCAAAGTGGCCAAAGGGGTATTCCATACCATCTGATGTCATGCTGAACAATATATAGGGGTGGCTAGCTGGGGTGGGGGGGGCAGCTGCTCAGGGATAGACTGGGCATTGGTCAGCGGGTGGTGAGCAATTGCATTGTGCATCACTTGTTTCGTACACATCAGTAGTAGTAGTACTACTATTATTTTCCTGTCTTAATAAACTGTTTTTATCTCAACTCACCGGCTTCACTTTCCTGTTTCTCTCCCTCATCCCAGAGAGGGAGGGGGGAGGGTGAGCAAACGGCTGTGTGGTGTTTAGCTGCCAGCTGGGTTAAACAACAAGTACACAGTCTCATGTCCAAATCACCCGTGTCAGAAGACCAAGCTGGCTTCAGGCTCCCAAATTCAGGAAGGGCATTATAGTTAAGAGTCCTAAATGGACACATCTGTACAGAATTAGGATTTAAGGCATATTTGTCCCCATCTCCTCTTAACAATAAGCAATGCCAAGAGACATACACATGTTTTTGTCTCTTTGTCCACTGTATGGCAGAAGACTAAAGTCCCTAACATGGGACTGGAACAGTGTTCAGTCAGACCCTGCAACACAAAATTTCCAGTGTGCATCTAACTACAAATCACTACGCTAATGAAAAAAAGAGATGCAACCTGAAATTTCAACAGACATTATAGAACATCGTAATTAATAGATTGCGATCAATGGGTTAACGATGACCAGTGTATCAATTTCTTAACAACCAATGCTTGCAAGTCAGGAGGCACTATTTATGCTGGGCACACCTGCACTTATATTAACTAGGGATTGCTTTCAGGCTACGCAGTACACTAGATACCTGGCTTACCTCTAATAAAAAAGTAATGAAGCATGCAAACTCAGCAAGATTATGTCCCATTTTGTTTCTGTTTCAAAAACCTTCAAGAAGAAATACACTATTTAACTTTCATTAAAGTAGTTGGAGGCAACGCTCTGCAATGTAGAATGCTGGTGAAGTGAGCCTTGATCTTTGGACTTCTAGGAGACTGGATTCCTGTATTTAAATCTATCTTCAAAGGCATGTAAGAAAAAGCAGTAGTAGTTCATCTAACATAAAGAAAACTAACTGGCAGCCAGTTTATGACATTTCAGAGAATTAAAGGAATCCCAGATTTCAGCATGTATTTACACAACACAAACTTTATGTACACACAGACTTCAGTTACATAAACTGCAGGAGGATGCTTTATACTAGTCAAAGCTATGTGTGCATAAGTATTAGAAAACTTCTGTGAGATGAAGGGCAATACAATTACCAAATCCAATCTCCCACATAGGACAGATTTTCAGATCTTGCTACTTGAATTTTTTTTTTTTTTGAGTTAGGGCACCTCTTGCTAATAAAGTTATCTTGAGTTCATGACTTTTAATGCCTACTAAAATCCCAAGGCTGAATCATTTGTTTGCTCTCAAGAAACTGTCTTATTTGCATTATGAGTTTACCAAACTTCTAACCACTGAATGTCATACATTTCTCTTAGAGGTTGATATATCATATTAGCAAGTTTCTGTTCCTATCTAATTAATTTAGGCTGATCAAATTAACGTGTAAGATAACCTAAAGCAGGGCTGTTCGATCAGGTCCGATGAAACCTTGAATTGAATTCATAGCCCAATAAGAACACAGAAGCCAAACTAGTATCAGCTGAAGTACAAAACTCACTTGCAACACAGAGCATACTATATCTCTACTCTTTAACAGCAGAGAGATACTGTTCAGTCCTGTACCAATGTGTTTTTCACCATACTGCACATTCACAGTTAATGGCTACTGAAAAAGGAAATTCTTACTTCTATTACCCTCAGCTCTCACAAGAGAGTGGCAAACCAAAATACTTAATCATGTAGAACACACTGCCTTCCCATTCCCTCCTTCAGGTAGAATGTAATGAAGGACATGACATAAGAACCTCGAAGACCCGATTAAGTTGGTTGAGACTTCAGTCTTCACAAAAAAGTAAATACTTGAACACCACTTTCTACATTTTCCACAATGGGTCTTTATCAGTAGTGTTGATGCTGCTGTTATTAAAGGTTCCTTATTTGCTTTCTTATACTACATTGCTTCCATTAGAGATAACATTATTTGTCAGCAGTTTTGGAAACTGTGCAGAAGATGGAACAATGCTGAAATTTCAACTCAGCTAGGAACTGATGCTGACAAGGTTACAATAGAGTCCCGGAAACCAGTATACAGATCGTATGTTCATGGCAGGGAACAGAGACAGAATTCTTCTTTTCTCCCTCACCCACTGAAATCTCTCAAATGACAGCAGCTTATGGATGAGGATGGTGCATGCAGCCATGCTAAACACTAAAATAATCCCTCCCCACAGACTTCCCTCTACAAGTCTTACCAACATAGACCACTGTGTTAGGTTCTAGCCAGATAATGATCAAGCATCCCCAGCTGCTCAAACATACTCTTATAACAACAGTTTCTGCATTAACACTCAAATTAATTTTGCTAATTAAAAATGACTGCCTTTGCTTAAAAAGGCTTATTCAGTTTTTCATTAATCCCTAAGCAGGTCAGGTAAAAAATAAAAATTACTCCACATGAGGACACCATCAAATATGGGCTACCACTGATATCTCCTTCCTTATCAACAAAAGCTGCTGCACACATTCATGAAGTCTACTTAAATGAAGTATCAGTGAACATACCCTGGACATAGCAACAAGCTATAGAAACCATAAATCTTTATTCCCTGAATTAGCTCAGTGGTCACAGAGAATCACTGAAGATTCATCACGTGAGTCATTTTCTCATATATTACTTTTTCCCTCTTAGACATTTAAGATAAGACATCTTTCAGTTGTGGTAATAGTATATGAATGCAAGTTATACAGAACTATATCTGTGCTGTGTTGTATTTCCTGATTTTTGGACTGGCATGTTGTTCAGACTGAAGCAGGAGTTAAGCAAAGTTTGGAAGAAATACAGCTAGATGAACCTGAATCAAATCTACAAGACTCTAGAGCAACAACAGCTTCTTTCACAGGTTGAAGAATTACAAGCCAACAATTCCATACCAAAGCATACGCTGAACTTGAACCGTGCCAATGGGCTAAGCAAGAAGAGAAAAATGCTCTCCAAAAGAAGTTGTAAGTATTTTTGTCTGGAGAGAAGAAACTAATAATCTCTGCTTTAGCTTTGGAACTGCTTTGGGCCACAGCAAGAGTCAGAAACTGCTTTTGCAACTTAGTGGGCTTAATGCTGACTGCTAAAGGACACTTACTTCTAGCCATTTCCCAAGAGTGGACAGCTTTTAGCAGCTGAAAGAACAGAGATTCTCAAGACAGCATGCTGAAGAGGCAGAAAACTTCTATTTACAATTGAGGATTCCTTCAGTAGAAAGCCTACAGGATGGAATGCAAGTAGCCTAATAAAATCAAGAGAACAGGAGATGCATGTAGGAAAAGATAGCTGGCTGACATGATGCACTTAATTGGGTTTCAAAACCATCTTTTCCAGAGAAGGGCGTAAGGTCTTTTCCTTAAAAACGGTATCACTGGTCCATTTTAGGAATAGATAGATCTAAATGTTTTCCCTTCAGCATGAGCAGAAGGCATTAAAATGACTTTCCCAGCATTTCTGCAACACTGCACAGCAATCTACTTGAGTAGTCGACCTGCCTTTCTCTCAAAACTGGTAATCAGTGATGTTGGACTCAAAGTTCTTAATTAACGAGGTCTATCCTTTTGCTCCTCTAAAAGAGAAGTATTTTTCCATGCCAAACTTGCTTACCCAAAGACCTCACAGGAACTACTGCTGCTTCCATTTTCAGCACCTATCAAAAGCACAGAAAGTCAGAGGGAAAGAGCACTGTTACATGCAAATCAGGAATTCCCTTCAAATCCCACATTCTTCACAGTTCATCCAAACCACAACTCCAAACAGACCTGAAGGCAAAATATAGCAGCCTATAAAATATCAGCAAGCTTGGCAAAAAAATCAGTAGCTTGATCATGATATCTAGAAACCAACTTTAATACAGAACTCCAAACACTTAGAAGCTTTTTGATCCTGATTTTTAATGCACTAGGTGTAACAACATATTAAAAAAAAAAAAGTATTAACAGTAACATCTGTAGTCAGTTGCCAGACAAGTCAGGGCTGGATCAAAATTCTTAGCTTGCCTTATGGATTAGATGAATGCAAGGCTGCAGTGAAATCAGAAAATTCAGTGCATGTCTTCTTTCATTAACACAAAACACAAACACACCTGGGCTGCCACCTTTAATCCCTTAATAAAAAGAAAAGCAGAATAAATGCACCTGGAGAGCAGGCACCCAGACTGACTATTTTCAGCTCTGCTCCAGGACTTGCACGGTATTTTACGGCATTTATCCATGCTGCCAGAAGTAATTGCTGAACATGTTGAGAAACCATCATGCACTGTGTCAGTGAGACTAGACAAGCAGCAGTAGTATTTGCCTAAGAGATTTACTGCTATGCTAACACTGGACCCCAAAGACAGGTCACATGCAAGTGGAAACATATCAGGAAACAGGTCTTGAAAACAGAGACCAAAGGGAAAGAACATGGATCTAGGTAAACATAACACCCTAAAATAAAGGCCTGTGACTGAATGCATGAAGTGGTGCCATGTTTTAAGGTGTAGGAAAAATATCATTAAGAGTTTCACAAAATAATTGCCTCTCCCATCAGAACTCCAGTTCCATAATTGAAAGCAATGCACTTAGAAATAAACAGAAAGCACAGCATTGCTCAGAATCAAGGCGATACTTTCAGGCCAGTGAAATTCATCTTAGATCACTCCTGTCTATTCAAGTTAACACTACTTCTTTTTGAAGCGTTGAAACAAACAAACAAACAAAAACTAATAGCAGCTGGAAAAAAATCAGCATCTGTACAAATAACGTGCCAACTCTTCATGGTGGATGAAGGAGAATGGAGGGATAGTCCTAACAAAAGCAAAATGAAAACCCATTGCAGGGATGCTGTTTTTATAAATTTCTTTTTAAGGAGAATTCAAGTTACTGGAATATTCGTATTATCCACCATCAGCCCTGACCCTCTCAATCCAAGCCAAAAGTGAGGGAGACAGAGACAGTTGTTAAGCTCTGCAGTTTGTGGGTGAGACACTAGAGAGAGTCCCAGAGGGACCATTTCTTTTGGTAGTGTATGAAGTTTTTCACATGTTGGTGCTCATTCTGGACTGGCTGTTAGCTGGAGTAAGCTCCCCTTGGCTACCTTCTCTTGGAGGAGACTGCAACAACAAAAAAAAATCCTAGTTAGTGATGTGTAAATATCCTGCAGAGTGCTTCCAAAGAGACCAAACAAACCACAGGTGAAGCAAAGCAGGATAAAAGCAGAAGAAGAGGATACCCCCAGCTCATAAATAATGATGAATTTGAAAAAGCTTTGTGTTTACAATTTCTACAGTTAAAGTTCACAAGAACTGTTCCTATACAAGTCAAACCAGAAGTTTTAAACCACTCTTTGTTTACCAAGTACAAAGTACTGCTGGATGCAGAAGCTGAATGGTATCTGAGACTTAGTTATCACAAAGATGAATATGCTACAGAATTTAACACATTTTGTGGCAGATGGCCTATCCTCCCTATGGGCATTCTTTTGGATCCTTGAAGGAATACTCCAAACAGTTCACGCATTTCTTATTTCCTCTGCTAAAAGTTACTTCAAGTTTCTTTGTTTTGGTAAGATAAAAGATCTTTGTCAAGAATTAGAATGAATTAGTCAGCATCAACTTGAGCATTTTGCATTGTACAAGAAATTCAGTGTACTGTATAGAAACTCTTGTTCCTTCTGTATTTTGTATTTGATATCATAAGAATTTGTCCATTTGTGATGACATCACAAATCCATTCTTCTCCAGAATCTTCAAATCATCAACTTACATAGTTGGGGGGGGGGGGGGGGGGGAAATCATACTGCTGCCTTTAAGTCCACGTTTAATAAGCCCATACCTTGACATGTATCTGGTTGCGCAGGACTGCAGCTCGCAGGATCATAGCTTTGGCACGTCGCTGAAACTCTTTGCCCATTAGTAAAGACTTCTCAAAAGTTGTGCTGCGCTGGTCAACATCTCGAGCATAAAGAATCTGTAGCCAGCACAGAAAACTCTAAGCAGGAGCTATGACACGGTTTCACAGCAAGAAGCCCCTTCTGCCCAAGGGAACAAAGCTGGGGTACTGTAGAATCTGGGTTTTAAACCTTACTACAGCTATTCCATCCATGATCTGTGGCTCAGACACACTCACCTTACTGTGAGAGTCTATTCTGGCATTGATCAGTCCCTCCAGGATCAGCTGAGTAAGTTCATCTTCCAGAGCAGCCACCGTGGTATTAAAAGCAGTAGCCATCTTGTGCATATCTGCTGACACATAGGGGCTGAAGTACTGGGAACAAGAAAATACTCAGTTTACAAGGGTCCTCCCCCATCCTCTGAAACACCATGGGAAAAGCAACTACAAAGAGATTGCCTATCTCACTGTTCATCTACCTCTCAATTACCTGAATAAGGGCACGATTTCGAATTTGAGTATAAAGTGTCCTGACATGAGGTGCAAGGTACATATCCAGCAGCAGGTTGTCCTGTTCAAAAAAAAAAATACATCAGAAGCTGAGACAGCTTGGAAAAATATGTAAATATATAAAATATATTATTTCCATGTTCTTTAAAATATATATGCATATACTTAAGCCTTAAGAATATTAATATCCACTACTGCAAGACAACACTATAAAACAAGAATGAATAAAACTCACAATATATTTTATATATATACACACACACACACACACACACACAAGATTTCTCCTCACTCTCTGCTCCTAAACTAGTCCTAATTTTGATCATGTCAAGAGGTAGAAGACACCACAGAAGAAGTGAACAGGGAACACTCAGCTACTCTTAATAGTCACCGCTTCTCACAAAAGGCTAGGTGAAGGAAACTCTAAGGGTTTGTTTCTGCATTGCTCCCCTGTAACTCACCTTCATCTCATCCAGCATCTTCAGGCATGAAGCATATTTAGATTCATAAAACTTGAAGATGATGTCACGAACCTGTGGCTCCAGCTCCAAAAACAATTTGAAGGAACTACAGATAAACATGGCAGTGATCAGACCTTGAAACCCACCACTTAAACACCCCACAACCTCATCATTCCAAACTGCAGGTTTACAAAAACCCAGTGTCATCTGGAAATTCCAATAATTTACTCCCTAACAGACCAGAGAGCCCATTTTCAGCAGGGCTGGGAGCCTAGAAGACAGAAAGATGCATCATAGCATCAGAGCTCTGGTAAAGGGAATCAAAAGACTTTCGGCAAACTAAGTAGTAGAAGTGTTTGCTCACATAAAGCAAGAAAAACATTGGAATAGGTGGGATTAGGTCAGAATCAAGATATATAACCAGAAAACATAAGCAACACCCATACACCCATGTGTGTACTGTACTCTGTGCTAGCCAGTTTTGGGATCCTTTTCAAAGCACAGCCTTCACTGGTATAGCATGCCATCCGTAACTACATGTGGGAGACTTTCAAGACACATTGTTTCTCAGTGCTCTCCCAATTCTCCATCTCAAATTTTTGAACACTGTGACCTTAACCTACGAATCAGACAATAAAAAGTCAGACTAATAACCTTTTTTCCATGTCACATTAAAATTAGCACTGCCATACCTGTAGCTGTCAGGAATTCGGTATTATAGTTATTTGTGCATCACAAATTGAATGACTCTTTTTTCCCCAAAGCCTGTAATTCTCTTAACCTTGCATCTGTCACAGTTAGACTACATTGTAAGTTATAATACAATTTAATAACTGTTAGTAATATGATTAACATACACTACAAGTCTTAACACAAAGTCAAATTCTCTTACAGCTGCCTTCTATAGAGCTCTATCATTCTGACTGAGTATCTGATATGGGTCACTGATAGAAATTGAAAGTAGGGTTACACAGATGTTAGATTTAACCTGGATTAGAAACTTCTGTTATACTACAAAAACTTCAGCTGTGATTAACCACTGTGTTTTGATAGTGAAATCTCACCTAATGCTAAAGCAAAACCAAGGCTAAGCGATTCTTTCTTTCCTGTATGAGAAAGCTACTACTCCTACCAGAATCCATTCTCAACCGAAGTGCCGTTTCCCAAATGATGTACAGTAACATACAAACTCCTCACAAGGCATCACTTACCTGCTGGAGATAACATTTCGTTGCAGTTCCTGACGGTCAAAGGTAGCAAGAGCACACAGACCACCATACACAGCCACATTGCTAGGAGATAACAGCTAGCAAAAGACAGAGAACACACTCTGAATGGGAATACTGTATTTGACTAATGAAATGGCAGAAAGCTGGAATTAAGTATTCTACTCCAGACATTTCCCTCACCGAGTAACAAGATTAGTCTTTGTCAATGCAATAGAACCACTCAGCATGCTCTCAGGTGTTCACCCAAAGTATGAGGAGTGACTGTCTGCTGCTAAGAGCAAAAGCCAATTACAACAGCCAGCCTTTTGACTTAGCTACACAGGTACACAAATCTCACAGCAAACAGGTATGTGATCTAAAGTAGATCATTTAGAGAACTCAAGAACAGAGATTTATTTTTGTAAAACATGATTCACAGTAACATCAAACCACACAGGACTGCTGTGAGGATAACTACAGCATCTGAGTTTTACAAACTAATACTTAAAAGAATTATGTCCCCTACAAGCCCTGCATACAGCTCCCTCTTGGTCCTCACCTCAGGGAAATCACAGTGATCAAATGATGCCAACAAGAAGCACTTTGCTGCCTGTTTGTACTTCCGAGCAGCTAATTCAGCCAAGCCTAGAAAACAGAAAAAGTGAGTCCTTTATGTTTATGACAGCACACAAATTAGAAGTTGTAAAACCCAGGGAGTAGAACAGGCCCCCACATGGTTGCTAGTGCCTTCACTATTGAAGTGAAGCATGACTCTTGGACAGTGTGGTCATCCTTTAAACTATATTGATGAGAGTTCTGTCTCATCAGCTTTATTCAATTTTGTATTTCTGGTGAGAAAATACTAAGTCTGTCAAATCCAAGAGGGGGAAAAAAATAATCAAGCACATTCTACTGTCAAAGAGCCCTATGGATACCTAAGAGGCAGAAAACCAGGTATGCAAAATACAAGAAGCTGAAGGATTCACTCACCTGCTGCACATTTCAGTTTGGTGAGAATTGCTTGTGTCTGGCTGTCTCTCTCTCCTCTTTGCTAAAGGATGAGAAGAAGCAGTAGTGAGCAAACAGTATGAAAATCATTTTGTTTAAAACTGTCCTTGGGATATTTCATCCTAATAATTAATTTGCAAATCTCAACAACAAAATAACATCACCTTATCTGTCTTGGGAATTATGGAAAGAACAGAGGATGGGAATTCTCTCAGTTTTACCATAAGTCAGATTTCTGACATGCAGATCATGGGAGACAGGCAACAATGAACCTCAAATTGAGTCAGAGAGTGGCTGAACTAGAGGAAGAATAGACTGATGAAGGGAGTCTTAGAGGAAGCAGTTCATAAAGGATGAAAGGAAGAAATTGTTATACAAATTTTAGAGACAGAAAACAAAAAGAAAATTCATGCATCTTTAAAAAAAACACAGGGCCTTACTTCTGCAATTTCTGGCGTAGACTCAGCCTTGCTTACATAGCTCAGAACATGAGACCAATTCTGGAGGTAGACACTAACCTGCAGAGAGCCATGAACAGTGTAGAGAGCCATGAATAAATGGTGTTACTTTAACAAACAATGTAATAGTAGACATAAGAGCTGTAACCAGAGCAAAGTACAGGTAGACTTCAGAGCAGATGTCAGAAAGACACCAAGTACCAATCCCTGCAGGCCTTCCTACCTTGATGACATTGAGACACATGTTGATAACATGTTTAGCGCTGGTGCAGTAATCACGGGCTCGTGAGTAACACTTGAGAGCGTTGCTGAGGTCCCCACAGTCAAGGTAATGATCACCTAAGTCATCATGGCCTCTCCTGGAGCACAGGAATTACAATACTAATGAACTGTATTCTCATAAAGTGCAGGGAAAAAAGGGGACAGAGTCAGTTTGTGCCAAACAAGTAACTTAGTACAATGACCTAAGGCACTGAATGCAGTTGACATCCCGTGTTAGGTGCCTGGAGGAGCAAAATGCTCTTCCTTGCTCCAACAGAGCCTTCTGCATCTCACCTGATACTCTCCTTGATGGAGTTCCCTTTGTAGTTTTTTAGATCTGTGTCGAGTTTCTCCAGTTTAAGAAGAGCTTTTTTGCGTGTAGCTTCAACCCAAGCTGTGTCAAGAGGAGGGGGTTCGATTCCACTATCAGGGACAGCATCAGGTGTATTCTGCAGTTCTCTGAAAGAGTTTGCTCTGGGTTATTATGCTGCAAGGTTTTCAAGACAGATGTCTGCTAAGTACCTGGCACTTTTTCCCTAAAAACAATACCACTACATACACCAAAAAAAAAAAAAGAGAAAACAGGTGGGGTGGGGAGAAAATGGTAAGATTTGCAGTGAAAATAGCAACATCAGCATCACAGGTGTTTTAAAAATTCTTCTCAAAATTATCCTAATGATCTTTTGCAGGCATTTTATTTATTAACAAGCAATTTATCGCCAATTTCAAAGAAACAAACTGTTCTATAAATCAACTGACAGCAAATTAGTAACAGTGCTGCAACAAATTATTAAATTTTAACAACGTATTTAAATATTCTAAAAAGTCACTGTAGCCAATCAGACATCTCTATATGGGACACAGTGTGTAGGCATCAGTGAATTCTCTCCCCAGCTATATCACAATGGCTTGATAGAAAAACTAGACTGTACAGATACCATTCAACTTCTTTTAAATGAGGTATCTACAATGGAGCACAAGTTAAATACTCCCAGAGAATAACATAAATCAAGATCAGATCAACATTTCTACTTGCACAGAATTCTCTTTCCAACATTTTAAAGAGAAAAACCAATTTGTTTTTTCTACCAACAGTCCCTGTCGCATATAAGAAATCTATGAACATACTATCAAAAACACATGATAAAGACTCCCAGATCAAAACAGATAAGAAATCAGCAAACATGCATAGCAAGAAAAATAGTACAAAGACAGGAATTGTGGATGGTTAAGTGAAGTATTAAAAGCTACCCTCCACAACCAACCTGTTGTTAGAACAAAAACATGGCAAACATTTAGATAAGGTTTTAATTTATAAACATGCGGGCATCTAGAAGCTTCAACTCCATAACTTACCTAAAGAAAGACAAGTAGGCTCGTTAATATCTGAAACAGTTGCAAGGACTAAACTCCTCTCAATGTCTACCTGTAGCCCTTTTAAAACACTAAGACTTCAGAATGAGATAAGAAGTCTTTTGTGTTTAACATTTTTAAAGAGGATTGGACCTTAGGCCTGAACACACACACACAGTTTTGCTGTCACATTCTATGGGTGAAAACAGCTTGCATAAGGAACATCCTGCTATTACACATGCAAAGTTCCCCACTGTAGGGCATCTGTCTTAATTCAGTCAAAATGCTCCCCAGGTTTCTTGTAATTTAGTACCTGGTGGCCTCAGACAACTTTCTGTGGATTTCTTCATACACATCAACATTAAAAGTTCTCTGGACAAATGACAGTGCCATCTTGAGAGCTTCCACCCGCAGCTGTGGGCAGTGATCAGCAATAAATTGCAGACGCTCAATTCGCATCAGACCACTGTAACTGGATGCATATTGCTCCAAATCCTGCAAATAGAACAGTCTTAGAAAGAAAGGATGGCAACACTAAATCAAGATACTACACTTTGACCTGCACAAGTGCACAAGTTTTCCTGCAGTCCTGATCCCTACATGGAGAGCAACATGGCCAAGACAAATAAAAAGGTAAGATTATTCTATTTCTCCTTTTTTCAAACATAAGTAAATTGTACTGCAGATTTCTGAGGAAATTACTGTTTTTTCCTGTAGCGTTGCTATCCATTAAGGGTACTCAAATAATCCACTCTAAGCATCACTTGTATCACTTGTTAATAATTTTGCCAAAATCTCATCATTTGAACTGAAGTTTCCTAAACCAGACACCCATTGCAGACATAGTTCTCCCTTGGAGAATAGTTTCCAAATGACAATTTGCTTATTTCTGAAAAGATTACATTTGAGAACTATTAGGATCTCATACTCTTGAGGAAGGATCTGAAAAACCCCAACTCCCTCAGCCTGTCCTCATAAAAGAGGTGCTCCAGCCCCTTGATCATCTTTGTGGCCCTCCTCTGGACTACCATGTCCTTCTTGTGCTGAGCCTTAGGCAGTCTTCAAAGGATCAAGACACAAGGAAATAATACTATCCAAATTACATACTTAAAGCACCTGACCTTAGCTCCTCAAAGAACAAGATTCAAAATAAAAATAAAAATAAAGTCTCTGTAAGTAGAGATGTACTAAGCTATTTCATAACGGAAACGGTGACAAACAGGCAACACATGACACACCACAGAATAGCAATTCCTCCTTCATCTCAGAAAATGAAGTAGAGGATAGCAAATGCAAGAAGTTACAAAAGAGGTTAGTGCTATTCTTATGCCACTGTTCTTATCTATTAATATCTAAGTAACAATTTCACAAGGGATAAAATGAGGAAGTTTTCAGAAACCTGAAAGGAAGAGGCTATGTAGTAGAAATGTAGTCCTCCTGCCCTCAACCAGCACATACCAGAGTGGGGTTTTCCACCACATAGTTGATATCAGGTGCATTTTGCTGATCTTCTTGTGGATCTACATCAATCTGCATGGGTTCCACTGCACCCTAGAATAGCAAAATGTGGTAAACATAGCTTATTACATTTGAGCAGGGAACAACTTCCTTGAGGAAGAGCAGGCATTAATACTCAGCTCATGAAACTCCCAAACAGTCAAAAAGTACCCATAAACTCATCAGACCCTTTCAAGGTTGGTTTAATGCTTAAAAGCAAAATTATGAAGAAAAAAGAAAAAAGATAACTTTAACTTATTCTAAAATATTGAGAAATGTAAAGAATAGAATGCAGGAAGGCATTTATACATTTTCTAAAAGACGCTTGGGAGAAAATGTATCTGCTCTGTGAAAATCTGTGATCACTTGAACAATACTACTACAGTTACCATTGTCTAACTGGTTAGGTTTATCTTCTTTTGCACAAGCAACAGAACTTTACTCTCCCCGTGTATTTTGCACTGCTTTGAACCATGTGAGGAATAGCAGTACGTGACCTCAGTACAAATACATGAGTACAACACCCATGCATGTTCCCATTTAAGACCATTTTACTGTGCATTCCTACAAACAAATGAAATGTGCATGCTATGTCATAACTCTTTCTTCCTCCAAGTCAAAAGAATGTTGAGCATTCCCTCTAGGTACTATTGATTTAAACTTGGGAAAACCAAGCCAAACATCTTCTTATAAAATGCTGAGTATGTGCTGATTTTACCATAAGCAACATCTGATTTGGCGAAAATTGCATGGGTGGATCTTAGGAGAAAAAAAAAAAAAAAAAAAAGAGAGCCAACAACCTTGCCCCACTACCAACACCAAATTATTTCTACGTTTTTATTAGTTTTGCTTCTTGTTAAGGAATTAAAAATATAGGATTGATTTGTGTGCGTACATGCACACTTGTAAGAATAGGGCAGCTCCAGATTTTCTAACTCAAAAAAATGATGTATCTGGCATTTACCCAGAGTTTACTTTTTCATAGACTGATGCATACCAAACTTGC
The DNA here is from genome assembly GCF_011077185.1 of Oxyura jamaicensis. NCBI lineage: Eukaryota > Metazoa > Chordata > Aves > Anseriformes > Anatidae > Oxyura > Oxyura jamaicensis. The sequence continues at coordinate 12,421,234 of NC_048910.1, read as the reverse complement.
ACACATCCCAATGCTTTTACTCTCCCAAAATCTGAAGCAAGTACAAACAAAGTAAATAAAAGTTTGTTTCCTAGTTTGTGACTCTCTAAAGGAAGGAAAGAGAGGGAGGGTGCAAAGGAAAGTCTGACTGCTCAGATCAGCACTCAGGAAAACAGTGCATAAAGACATTTAAATTGCTGTGTATTGAGACCACTACTTTTTCCATTTACATCCACCTTATTTTGTTTCTTATACTGCAAATGCTAACAGTCAGTTTGCCCTCTTTTTTTTTTTTTTAACTGTATTTGTCTACCATAGTAAAGACCTAATCTGTACTTCATAAGAATCACTATTACAGAAACTAACAATAATTTCAACCAGTGAAACAAAATGGTTTGTGTCCTGCTATGCTGGTAGGCTGCACTCCTCTACATTTGTCTTAAAGTCCCAGACAAGGAAAAACACAAGTGAGCTGGAAGTCCCACTTGGATATGCAAACTCAGACACTTTCAATCTAACTCATTTTGGGAGGAAGCGACAAGGTTTACTTTAGAGCTACTCACAATTTACCGCCCCCCTCCCCCCCAAAAAAAGAAAAACAAAATCACTCCCCAAGAATTTCTGGGCCCACAAGAGTGCCCTATTGGAAGGTACCTCATAAGGCCTCATACAAAATGACAGTCTGCCACTCACGCTGAAGTCTCCTGCTGTAGTCGGGGGGAGGGGGTGTGCAGCACAGATCTGTCACTGATGAAAAAGCAGAGCTGTGTGCTGAGCCTCATCCTGTCCTGACTTCCCACACCCCCTCGCTCTGAGAGAGAACCTGATGGCTGCTGAGGGGAGGAAGGTCAGTCTGCCCGCGAAAGGATCACATTTGCGGTCACGCTAAGTCCACGGTAGCTCTACAGCGAGTCCCTTTAGGGCTCCCGCGGCTGCAGCCCTGTACTGCAGGCCCTCCGTTCCTCTCCCCCGGCGCCTTATTACGTGTCCCACTACCACCCCAGCCCCTACCTCCAGCACACGCAACGCGAGAAACAACCGAGGAGGCGGCGGGGGCTGCAGGACCCGGCCGGGCGCAATTCCTCGTACGCGGCGGCGGGAGCAGCGCAGCCGACCCCCGGCGGCAGGGACGAGCGAGCCCAGGGACGGCCAAGAGCGGCCCCCGCCTCCAGCGACGGAGCCGCAGGCGCAAGGCCGCGGCCGGACCGGGCCAGGCCGTCAGGCTCCGCGCAGGAGCGCCGCCGAGAGCGGCCGCGACAGCCCCAGCCCCATACCTGCAAGTTAAAGACCTGGACGGGCAGCGGCATCCTCCCCTCGCGGTCGCCACTTCCGGCTGACCTCCCCACCTCTACCTCCGTCTCGGCTTCCACTTCCGGGTCGCGCGGCGCCGCCAGACCGCATCCGACAGGTGAAGCCCTTAAAGGGACCGCGGCCCGCCTCGTCCCCCTCCCCACCGGCGCACGGGGCGCCGGCGCAGACGGGCGGGGGCCGCGCAGGAGCTGCCACGGCTCTCGCCCGACTCCTCTAACCGGCCCCGGCACGGGGCAGCTGCTCCAACGGGCAGCGCGGCCCGGGGAGCTCCCGCCGCTCCCCCCCAGGGGGCTCCCGCCGCCTCACGGGGCGCGGCAGGGGTCGGCGAGCGGTGGCCGGGGCTGGCCGCGGCCGCGTGCGGGAGGCGGCGGG